>NW_027414703.1:0-55074 GCF_964106895.1 Numenius arquata | reverse complement strand
GTTCCCGCAGTGATTTCCTCGGACCGAGGATCTCATTTCACTGCAAAGGTTGTTTCAAAAGTAAGCAGATTATTGGGTATAGATTGGCAACTTCATACCCCATACAACCCACGATCGAGTGGTCAGGTAGAAAAGATGAATCACTTGATCAAAACTCAGATTGTGAAACTAGGCCAGGAAGCTAACTTGACCTGGCCCCAGTCATTACCATTAGCCCTTCTCAGGATAAGAACAAAACCCAGAACCAAAGAAGGTTTGAGCCCCTTTGAAATACTCTATGGGAGACCATATAGTGTACAAGACGGGACATCCACAGAGTTGGGGAATGAAATATTGACAGATTACATGATAAATTTACAAAAGCAGCTCCGAGAGGTAGAAAAACTGGTTCTAGTGACAAGGGGAACAAGATTCCATAGCTTTGTAAGGTGGCTTATACCATCCTTAGGCATTAGTGAATTGGAGAAAGCAATTGTAAACATATCAGCTACTATAGCAGCGCTTGAGAAATCTACAATAGGTGCTATACAGGCACTTCAACAAGAAGTCCAGTCATTAGCAAATGTAGTTGGACAAAATAGAACGGCATTAGATTTACTAACTTGGAAAGAGGGAGGCTTATGCGCAGTGATTAATCAGAGCTGTTGCTCATATGTAAACAAAGCGGAAGGATAGAAAAAGACTTACAAAATCTCATAGCTAAAACTCAGATCTTGCATCAGACTGCGCAGGATGATACCACATTTGGGTTCTCAGACCTTTGGGAAAAGTTAACCTCATGGTTACCTAGTCTGGCATGGCTTAGACAACTGTTTATCCTTCTAGTAGCAGTGCTTATGTTAGGAATTTTAGTGTGTGTAATAGCTAGATGTTTTATGTGTTGCACCATGGGGGCAAGAGACGAATACATTCAATGGAAAAAGCATCAGCTCCGGGAACGAGTGGAATCAGGGATGTATTTTAGAAATCAGATGGAGAAGGAAAGTGTGTTATAGGCAATTGTAAAAGAATTTACAAATGAACAAAGAAAAGGGGGGATTGAAACAGAAAACAGAGGGATTAACCATGACAGGGACGTATATCTCAACCTTGGAGGGGAGGAAAGAAAACAAAGAATTTCCCAATTAGCGGAGGCGGGCCTCAGCCTCGAAGGAACACTTCGCAAGCAAATGGGAACATCCTGACTGATAACAGGAGAAGATAACCAGAGACTTTACGACCCCTGCCAGACCACGCAGAAGACAAGCGGAACATCCTGATCGATTACAGGAAGATAAGCAAGAGACTTTTACGGCCTCTATCAGCAAAACAATCGAATCGGTTCAGTGATCGTGGAACTTACTCCCTAAGACGCCCCCCCAAAGAAAAACACCAGGAGAAGATACGCACATGCCTGAAGGATGAGACTTATTATAATGAGGCTCCGGAAATAATTAACATAGTCACACCTATTGTTAGAACTAATTGTATTAGCCCATCCCATAGTTTGCATATGTATGATTTACCTTATAAATAACTACGGGTTTAGCCTAAGGGTGTGCAAGTTTGGAGGAGCGATCCCCCTTGCACCCGGCGCCACAATAAACATACCTGCTTTATAACTCTCTGCGAGTTGTAAGGTTTGTTTCCGCACGTCACAGCGTACCATTTAGATCCCTTGAGTACAAGCAATAGCGCGCGTTACCTCTCCGGTTTGATGCTCGCTGACAGGCCGAATCCTTTGTGGAACCTTAAGCTGTTGTTCCGGCTTCCCTATCTCTTGCTGGAAAAGGTCTCTCTCGTGCTCTCGGGTCAATTGCTCGCTCCTGAAAGTGACAAAACAGTGAGGATGCACCATTTCACGTAAAAACTGTCTAAATTAAGGATATTACAGCTTCTTGCTTCTTTTAACACGAGGCTGCTAACGGTACGTCAGTAGCATTATTACATGTCAGTACGAGCCGGCAACGCGCGCTGGCAGCCCAGAAAGCCAACCCCACCCTGGGCTGCATCAAGAGAAGCGTGGCCAGCGGGTCACGGGAGGCGATTCTACCCCCCTCTACTCTGCGCGCGCGAGACCCCACCTGGAGTACGGTGTCCAGCTTTGGAGTCCTCGACACGGGAAGGACGTGGACCTGTTGGAAGGGGCCCAGCGGACGGCCACGAAAACCATCGGAGGGACGGAGCACCTCCCCTGTGAAGAGAGACTGAGAGAGCTGGGGTTGTTCAGCCTGGAGAAGAGAAGGCTCCGGGGAGACCTCAGAGCAGCCTTCCAATATCTGAAGGGAGCCTACGGGAGAGCCGGAGAGGGACTCTCTGTCGGGAAAGGTAGCGACAGGACAAGGGGTAACGATTTTAAATCGGAAGAGGGGAGATTCAGACTAGATATTAGGAGGAAATTCTTTACCGTGAGGGTGGTGAGGCACTGGAACAGGTTGCCCGGGGAAGCTGTGGATGCCCCATCCCTGGAAGTGTTTAAGGCCAGGCTGGACGGGGCTTTGAGCAACCCGCTCTAGTGGAGGCGTCCCTGCCCAAGGCAGGGGGGCTGCAACACGATGATCTTGAAGGTCCCTTCCAATTCTAACCATTCTACGATTCTATGGTTTTTAAGGTGGCAGAACCTCTTGCGACTTCCATTAACAAAAACTACTCTCACCATTCGGGGCAACAAATCTCACATTTTTGAATAAAAACACGAGGACGGCACTGATACAGCCGGTATTATTTCACAAAAAGGACAGTTTTGTCTCTTCTGTTCAAAGCGCAGCATACAAATAGCAATAGGCCAGTATTTTATGGTCTCCTTTCCTCGCGTTCATCCTTCATATATGTAGCATAAATAGGAATTAAGAATAGAAATTAACTTTGTGTTCATACTGAGGAGGAGCCAATGGGAAAAAAGAAATTCTAAATTTTGCATTTCAGTGTTACTTTTGACCAGCTGCAGTTGTTATATCCCACTCTGATATTTGGGGAATACATCTTTATACTGGAAATAAGGCACAGCCGCTGGCATCCGGTGAAACGTCACCTTTAAATGCCACTTTGCTGAACAGACAAACCTGATCAGACGCATTGAAATAAACTAGCTCAAGTAGCTGATACACAGAGGAATGCTCTGTCTAGCAACAGAAGCTTTTGCAAAAATGGAGGAAGCCAGAATAAAGCTGCAACAGTTACAAGTTGCAGATTTGAAAACCTCACCTGCTGTTTGAGCACCCCGCAGCCCGCCCAGCCCCTGCTTTCCCCCGCAGCCCCCAACACCCTCCTGCCCACCCCCCCTGCAGAACCAGCCAAAACGGCTTCTGCTCTCCGCCCCCGAACCGCATCACTTACTGCCCCCTTCCGAGCCCCAAAACCCAGCCGCTGAGCCTCTGCTCGAGTCCCCAAAACGCCGGACTCCACCCCCGCCCCTCAGCCCAAAGCCACACGACTCCCTCTCCGGCTGAAGCCCCAACACCAGCCACGCGAGCCCGTTTGCCAGCCCCGGGAGCCGCGAGCACCTCCCCAGACGCCTCAGCCCGCCCCCCCGCAACGCCGTCTCCCCTCGGAGCCGCCTCGGGACCCCGGCCGCCTTCCCCGCGCCCCCCCGCTGGCCTCGACGCTGTCCAGCTGCCTCGCGACGCTGTCCAGCTGCCTCGCGACGCTGTCCAGCGGCGCCGCGACGCTGTCCGGCTGCCCGGTGCTTTCCGCCCGCGCCGGTCCGGTGCGGTGCGGTGCGGTCCGCGCCGCGCCGCGCCGCAGCCGCTTCTGCGCGCGCCGCCATTTTCCCCCGGCCCCCTCCGCTTCCGGAGCGGCTCGGCCCGCCCATGCGGCGCGCCCATTGGTCACGGCGCCGGAAGCGGCTTCCGTGCTCGGGGAGCCCGTCCCATTGGTCGGTCGCGCCGTCAATCTTCAGCGCCTCCCACCCCGGCCAATCGGAGCGCGGCAGGCGATCCGACCAATCGGAGCGCGGCGGTCGCGCTGTGATTGGCTCGTCCTCCTGTCAATCCGCCAGGGGGCGGTTGCCATGGTGAGGACGCCCCGCCCGGTGGCGCATGCGCAGTAGTGAGGGCGGCGCCGTCCTTACTACTGCGCATGCGCGACCGGGCGGGGCTTCCTCACCATGGCAACCGCCCCCGGGCGGATTGACAGGAGGACGAGCCAATCACAACGCGACCGCCGCGCTCCGATTGGTCGGATCGCCTGCCGCGCTCCGATTGGCCGGACTGGGACGCTAATGGCGGTTGCCATGGTGAGGAAGCCCCCTCCTCGTCGCGCATGCGCAGTAGTGAGGGCGGCGCCTTGCTCGCTACTGCCCCCTCGTGGACAAAAAGCGGTACTGCAGGTACGCAGGTACAGGGCGGGGGGGGGGGGGGGCGCGCATGCCCAGTAGAAAGGGGGGCGCTGCGCTCGCCGCCGCTGCCGCCCGTGCCAGCAGAAACCGGCGGTGCGGCTCGGGGAGCGGGGGGAGGCGGGACCGGGGAAGGTTCCCTTTTCCCCAAATTGGGGAAAATGTTATTCATGTTCGGGGTTCAATTTGGGGGTTCAATTTACGGTTCTGCAGCGTCAGCCCCCGCATGGGCGCCGTCCCCGGCGGCGGGGAAGGGCAAGAAAAACCCTAACAAAACCCTGAAGTCTTTTCCGTTGCGGAAAAGCACCGAAAAAAACCCCAAATTGAATAATTTTCCCCAATTTGGGGAAAATGGAACCTCCCAGGGCTCCGCCTTCCCCCCCCGCATCCGCCGAGCTGCAGCGCCGGTTTCTGCTGGCACGGGCGGCAGCGGCGAGCGCAGCGCCTCCCCCCCCCCGTCCACTGCGCATGCGGCCGGACCCCCCTACCCCCGTACCTGCAGTACCGCTTTTTGTCCACAAGCGGCGGCAGCAGCGAGGGCGGCGCCACTCTTTCCACTGCGCATGCGCGCCCCCCACCTGCAGTACCGATTTTTGTCCACAAGGCGGCAGTAGCGAGCACGGCGCCGCCCTTACTACTGCGCATGCGCGACCAGGCGGGGCTTCCTCACCATGGCAACCGCCCCCGGGCGGATTGACAGGAGGACGAGCCAATCACAACGCGACCGCCGCGCTCCGATTGGTCGGATCGCCTGCCGCGCTCCGATTGGCCGGAGGGGGACGTCAATGGCGGTTGCCATGGTGAGGACGCCCCGCCCGGTGGCGCATGCGCAGTAGTGAGGGCGGCGCCGTCCTTACTACTGCGCATGCGCGACCGGGCGGGGCTTCCTCACCATGGCAACCGCCCCCGGGCGGATTGACAGGAGGACGAGCCAATCACAACGCGACCGCCCCGCTCCGATTGGTCGGATCGCCTGCCGCGCTCCGATTGGCCGGACTGGGAGGCGCTGGAGATTGACGGCGCGACCGACCAATGGGACGGGGGCTCCTAGAGGACGGACGCCGCTTACGGCACCGCGACCAATGGGCGCGCGGTATGGGCGGGCCGAGCCGCTCCGGAACCGGAGGGGGCCGGGGGAAAACGGCGGCCAGCCCAGAAATCGCTGCGGACCGGTCCGCAGCGGGCGGAAAGCACCGGGCAGCGCCCACGCCCACGCCCCCTTCCTTGTCCCCCTCTGAGACCTCACCGGGGCCATGAGCGGTGACCGCTCTCAGCCCGCTTCCCTCCACCCAGGGACCGTGACCACTTACCGGCGGGCAGGCCTTCCCGCTCTCTGCCCTGTCCCCGCTCGCAGTCCGGGCAGCCGCAGCCGTCGCCTCGGCGCCAAAAACCTCCGGTGTTCGCCCCGCAACCAGCCCCAGGGACGCCGCGGCGCTCTGCGCGTGGCCCCGGGGGCCGTGGGGGCGACAGCAGCCAGTCCGCCGGCGTCCAGGAAGGCAGGCGGGGGTGCCGCCTTATCCACCACAGAGACATCGGGGAGCTTTGCGTCCCTGCAGGAAAACGGGGCTGGGTTTTTTTCCTCCTGTCCCGCTGCACCGATCCAGCTCCCCAGGGCGGGAGGGGAAACGGGGGAAGGGGCTGCTTTTCATAGAATCATAGAATCGTCTAGGTTGCAAGAGACCCTTGGCATCATCGAGTCCAACCATCTACCCTACTCTACAAAGTTCTCCCCTACACCATATCCCCCAACACCACATCTCAACGGTTCTTAAACACATCCAGGGATGGTGACTCGACCACCTCCCTGGGTAGCCTGTTCCAATGCCCGACCACTCCCTCTGTGAAACATTCTTTCCTAATGTCCAGTCTAAACCTACCCTGTTGGAGCTTGAAGCCGTTCCCTCTCGTTCTGTCATTACCTACCTGTGCCAAGAGACCAGCACCGACCTCTCTACAGTGTCCTTTCAAGTAGTTTTAGAGAGTGACGAGGTCTCCCCTCAGCCCCCTCTTCCTCATACTAAACAGTCCCAGCTCCTTCAACCGCTCTTCATAGGATTTGTTTTCCAGGCCCTTCACCAGCTTCGTTGCCCTCCTCTGCACTCGCTCCAGCACCTCGACATCTCTCTTGGATTGAGGTGCCCAAAACCGGACGCAATACTCCAGGTGCGGCCTCACCAGTGCCGAGTACAGGGGCACAATCGCCTCCCTACTTCTGCTGCTCACGCTGTTTCTAACACAAGCCAGGATGCCGTTGGCTTTCGTGGCCACCTGGGCACACTGCCGGCTCACGTTCAGCCGCTTGTCCATTAGAACCCCCAGGTCTCTTTCTTCCAGGTGGTTTTCCAGCCACATTTCCCCAAGCCTGTAGCGCTGCTCGGGGTTATTGTGGCCCACGCGCAGAACCTGGCACTTGCCCTTGTTGAAACTCATACCACTGATGTTGGCCCAACGATCCAATCTACCTAAGTCTCTCTGTAGAGCTTCCCTATCCTCCTGGGAACCAACACTCCTGCTTAAAGCGCTTTTGAAAGCGCTTGGACGCCGGCAAGAGAGAGCAGAGGGGAGGGCCAGTTTGGAAATCCCTTCTAGCGATAGGCTCTCTTTGCAGTCTGGAACCATCTACAGCACAGGCGTTTACGCCTCCGCACTGACCGACCCGTGGGTAAGACTTAGGGAAAACGGATGCTCTTGATACACTTCGACAGAACGTCTGCTAAGAGTCACATCTGTTTAGACTTACAGATTAACACGCACGATAGATAGACAACATCCAATTGGACTAGCGACCTGTCCAGACATCCGCTTTGACGCTTCAATCTCTCTTTATAAATAAATCTTTTAAAAAAAATCTTTCCGTCGTCTAAACTCCCATTAAATAATACAGAATCCTTAGAGATACGGGTTGGTATTTTGAACTCCTTTTATATACGTAAGGGAATATTATTTTTCAACACACAGAAAAATGAGAGATTGTTCTCTACTCCAATGCCTCACCCCCGCATATACAGCTTTTAACATTTTTTAAACACCACCGCCCAAAACCCCAACCACCTGCCCCGCACCAAGTTTTCAGGCGTTTGGGGGCCGTGACCCACCCTCTTGTGGGGGGAACCCCACTTAACCCCCACTCACCTGCTCCTCCGCCGCACCGTCGCTCCCCCGCTGACATCCGGCTGCCCCAAATGACATCATCACACCACCACCCCCACCCCCCCCCCCACCGGTTTTTTTAATTCGCCCCAAAAAATGCACCGAACGACCAGACCCAGGGCTGGCCCCTTCCCCTCAGGCGGCTCCACCACCGGCTGCAAACCCGGGCCGGGGCATCTGTCGAGCAGCACGAGACGCGGACAACGAGGCACCTGCAAAACAAACAGCAAACCCCAACCGGAGATCAGCATCATCAAACGAAAGAGCACCGAAGACAGTAGAGGAATTCCCTCCGGCCGAGGGACAGGACAGGAGCTGAGCTACAGGAGGATTGCGGGGAAACAGCTCCGCTCCAAAGACGGCACGGCCTGCCAAAGCCGGAGCCATCCCGACGCTTCAGGTCCCTATTCAGACTGACCCGTGCCACTTGCAACACCTTCTCAGCCTAACAGCGGAACAAACCCTCCGCCCGCTGGGGGGAAGCGCCTCCTCCCTTCCCTTTCCCTGCCGCTGGAAAGCTCTGCGCGCGTTTAGATACGGCCAAGAAAAATACTCACGCTAGAAAAGCCTCGGACTTTTTCTTCGGCGCTAATTCAACTGGCACAGCTCCGAACCCCCACCGTTGCGCTCTCCGTCTCCAGAACGCGCAGTTGTCATTTGACCGGGGGCTGCTTTCTCTCCTACCCAAGGAGGAGGGACATCTGGCCGGCGGCACTGCCCGAGAGAGATGCTACCGCACTGCCGGGGAAACGCGACGCTGAAAGCCAGGCAGAAATCAGGTTCTTCAGAGCGCTCCGCCTAAAGAAAAGGGGGGGGAAAAACAAAAAACAAAAAAACTAGAAAAAAAACCCAACCAAAAACCCAACCCGTTACCTTCAGTCGCCTCTCTTTTCAAAGATTTGGAACAAATACCTCGCCGCTTAGGGACGCCTAAGACGCTGTAGGCTACAGCCGGTGGACGGTTGCCGTTTAAAGCCTGCAAGTCAGTTTGCACGTTATACGACTTTAACCCTTTTTTTAAAGTCTCCTTTACGATAGAAAAAACCAGGAAGGTAAGAGATTCCCCAAACGGCTGTACTTTTGGCGGGGGGAAATCCAATCCCCGGTGCCGCGATCCACCAGGCTACCGAAAACGACCGGCGGACCGGCCAAGGCTTTTGGCTGTGCCGAACACGCAGAGGAACAGGGTTTGGCCGTGTCCCCGCTGTTACGGGGGACCCAGAGCCCAAAGGCCGGCCATGCCATCGGCCGTCGGAAGAGGTGCCGCGCTCGGGCCTTTGGAAGGACATCGTCTTTCTTTTTGTCCCTATTTAATAGAGCGCGCGACGTCTCCTCGCTGATGACTTCTGCTGCCCAGCGCATCGTCTCCGAGGATCCCCTCTCGTGGGAACTTCAGGAGAGGCAACCGCTTGGCACGAGAAACCGGTTCCCTTTCAGAAAGGGAAACCTCCTTCCGACTGACGTCCAAATGACACGCCGTAGGCTACGGACAACGGACGTTCCTGGAAGGCTCGACTCACCTAAGCCACCTCAGGACTCGCCGCCACCAGTGACGAGGCTGATGATGCTCCTTGGTTTGTGGCAAAGCCTGGAAAACAGGCAGAAGCGGCGCCGGTTCGTCCCGTTTTGTCCACGTCTCTTCGTTGACCGCCCCGGCTTTCAGCGCAGATGCCATGAAAGAGGAGTGACAAAGAAAAGGCGAGGTCAGGCAGCAGAAGAGCTCTGCAGGCTGCCACCTGCAGTCATCCGCGCACTCTGTTTTGGAAGCCACACGCCCGCCCGCCACCCCCCGCCCAAAACAAACAAACAAACAAACAAACAAACAAAGAGACAAGAACCCCGGCACCTGGCCTCTTTCTTGTCTTCAGGAGCTCATCCTGAAGCTCATCGCTTCTGTCTTGTCAGAGCAGGAAGCGCAGACCATCTGTATCCCGAGGACACCTGACCGGGATTAACACGTGTCCAGAGGTAGTCCCCATCTCTACGAGCGTGTCGCTTTGGTGCTTTTAATAATCCTAACTCGACGGTAGTCACTGGGACGGTCCTTTACGGTGGCTTCTTCAGACTTCTGGATCGCCAGTCCCAGTATTTCCATTTCATCCTACCAAAAAAAACCCCAAAGCACGTTACAGCTGCACATAACATTTTCTGCTTGTTCTTGTACGAGTATTTAAGGCGTAGGAGAAAGAGAAGATCTGAAAGGCAGAAGAGGCATTCAAAAACCGTGCAACTATGAAAAAGTAAAGCAGCTCTCTCGGAAAAGCACGAGAAACGGCCATAAAAGGTATACTTATGAAATACGCCAAGTAATATCGGGGCACCAAAATATACTATACAGGAAGGCTAGGTGGCTCATTTGACAGAAATTCGATGTAAATCTAATACAGTACCGAGAATTCTGTCTGTAAATGGATAATATCCGGCACCACTCAGCTCTAAAATTGCCGCTGCGCCTGCGGTGCTCCTAGATTCTATCTTCCTGCCTGTGAAAAATCCGACTTTAAAAGCATCTAGTACGAACCTTAAAGTTTTCATCACGGTTACAGCCATCTTTCACCTTAAAGCATGCTTTACATTTCTGCCAACTTGGAGTGTACACGTCTGTGTATACACGCTTATAATTCAGGACGATTTCCACAAATCGTTTCTGTGCAGAAAAACAGGCCTCGTTTCATTATGCAATCAAATTTGAAATTTTTTTTCTCGGGAGAAGTTTTGCCTTTTTAACTGTGAGAATTTTAACTAGGAATTCACACGCTACCCATGCCTCAAATTATGAGGAGACGCATCACAAAACGAACTCAAAACGAACATCCCGGATTCAGGAAAACTAATTGTGCCTCCCCCCTCTGTGGAACGTGTCCGTAGGACGGGAGCGGGCACCCGCTTTGCCACAGAAGCAGACGGATGCGGAATTGCTCCACGCGTGTCGGTTAACACACATTCGGCTAATGGCCCACCACTCCTTGTACGCAGAGGCTGACGACAGCCAGGTCGCCCGGTACGGGCTGAACACTTTGCAGGATTTGTTACAAACCTTTTTAGTGAAATAGATTTTGAAACCCCAGGAAACACACCCCTACCTCCGAGAATTGTAAGGCAATAAATATTTTGACAACTTACATTTCACGTCTATCCATGTATGTCCCATTACTGTCTGTGGTCATAAACTATCTAATATAGAATACTAAACGTTGCTACCATTTAAGAACCGAACGACAGCAACTGAACTGAACCGAAAGGAAGAGCTTTTCTTTGAAAATCGCAGTGCCACCTGAGAAGAAGCTGAAGACTGAAAATCGGGCGAGAGAATCACGCAAAAATATCAGCCTTGCTCTAAAAGCAAGACAGGAGAAAACCCACCAAAAAATAAAATGCAGTTTAATTGACCCAAAGGTCACCAAACAAAACAGGCAAAAAGCTTCACAATACACAGCGTTTGCACCGCTGTCGCTTTTCTGGCTTTTGCTGGGCCTAAGAGGTTGCTGTGACTTCCTCGAGCTGCCCTTCTGCGGTCACCAGATTGTTTCAGGGGAGACAGACGTCTCCCGGGGAGGCGCACGCAGAGAGCGCCGCTACGTCTCGGCTGTGACCCCTTGGTCACTGCGTTCCTGCGGTGCCCGTACCCGTGCTACCAACAGGACGTCACAAAAGGACACAAGAGCAGGGGGAATCGCTACAGGAGTCCTGAATGTTTCCACGGGCTTTTGAAAACCCCATTTTCTAAATTAAGTTACGCGAGGGAGTCTTTTTGAAAGTTACGAAGTTTCTGTGTGTCTGCTACTAAAAACATCCAACCGACCGACTCAAAAAACACCCAGAACACACTTTCCCCACGTTCCCCCGACACCGTAGCCTTTCATCTCGGGGGATTTCATTTCCTGCCTTGCGAACGGATGCAGGTTAGGGACACCATAAAACAGCTTCCCTAGGGTATCCGAACGGCTGTCAGCTGAAACAGAAAACAGAGGGATTAACCATGACAGGGACGTATATCTCAACCTTGGAGGGGAGGAAAGAAAACAAAGAATTTCCCAATTAGCGGAGGCGGGCCTCAGCCTCGAAGGAACACTTCGCAAGCAAATGGGAACATCCTGACTGATAACAGGAGAAGATAACCAGAGACTTTACGACCCCTGCCAGACCACGCAGAGGACGAGCGGAACATCCTGATCGATTACAGGAAGATAGCAAGAGACTTTTACGGCCTCTATCAGCAAAACAATCGAATCGGTTCAGTGATCGTGGAGCTTACTCCCTAAGACGCCCCCCCAAAGAAAAACACCAGGAGAAGATACGCACATGCCTGAAGGATGAGACTTATTATAATGAGGCTCTGGAAATAATTAACATAGTCACACCTATTGTTAGAACTAATTGTATTAGCCCATCCCATAGTTTGCATATGTATGATTTACCTTATAAATAACTACGGGTTTAGCCTAAGGGTGTGCAAGTTTGGAGGAGCGATCCCCCTTGCACCCGGCACCGCAATAAACATACCTGCTTTATAACTCTCTGCGAGTTGTAAGGTTTGTTTCCGCACGTCAATTTGGCGACCCAGATGGGACCCTCTCTGTCCGGCTGCGGGACCTGCTGAGGACGGGACTCCTCTGGGCGCCCCCGAGATTTCTCGGAGGGACTCCCTTACTCATCCAGATCACCGCGGGGACAGACAAGGACCATCTATTGTGGACCAGGTATGTTTAGAGTTTTCTTAGGGGGGGACCTGTAAGCCGTGAGGAGACGTCCTACGCGTGGTAAAGAGTCGGCGTACTCGCCCCGGGGTATGCTCAAGCTTGGGCTAACGGTTGGGTTGTGCTTGTGTGGGATCCCTTGGTTTTATGTTAGTGCGTGGAAGTGTAACCCTGCGATACTGTTGGTTATATGCTGTATCTGTCCTAGGGTATCACTACCGTGTTATTACTTGTTGTATTTGTCATAAGATACCACTTCCGTGTTATTGTCTAATATAAGGTGGAAATTATTGTATGAGTGAACTGAGTGATTGAGACGCGGCACTGCTGCGGAGCGAGTGCGGAGTTCTGATCCGCGGTTCCGTGTTCTCCGCGAGGAGAGCGGCCGGAGACGAACGAAGCGTATGACAGACTGTAAAGAAACATTGTGTGAACCTGATATTGAGAAGATTGAGTGGCAGTGTCTTGGACACTCGGATAACGTTTGTGATCCTATTTTTATCCTAAAGTGTTTTGCTTGTAATACGGAGGTTTGGGTAGATCAGGAAGACGATTTTTGGTGTTCACAGTGTGGAAGCTGGACTGAGTGGGAAAAGATCGAGCGGGCGGGAGAATTGAAACAAGTAATCTGTGGAGACATAGCCTACCCCTGGAGATAAAGGTAGCGACAGGGATATAGTTGTACTATTTCCCGGGAGAGAAAACAGGAATAACACCCAGGTGACACACGGAGATCAGGGTCACCTCTTAATCAAGGGGTAGAAAGAGCATAAAATGGGCAATAAACAAGGAGGCGGGATAATGAAAAAGAGTCCTCTAGGATGTATCTTAGCACACTGGAAGGAGATCGGAGGCCCACCAGGTGGCAGCGTGGACAAGAAAACCTTAATTAAATATTGCAATCAATGGTGGCCTCTTTACAAGTTAGATGATCAGGAGAAATGGCCCGTTAACGGGACCCTTAATTACAATACTATATTACAATTAATGCTATTCCTTAGAAGGGAAAGAAAGTGGGATCAAGTTACATATGCGGACATGTTTTTCACCCTTCGAAATCACCCAGAATACCAACGGGACTGCGGGCTATTACCTCCACAAGACCCTATGGTATTAGCCTTAGAGAAAGAAAAAAATGAAAGAAATGAAAGCAGACATAAAAAGATGTTGCTCAGCCTGCAGCATAGGGCAAGGGTGCACAAGGCCTGAAAAGATTCAGGGTTTTGAAGATCAACTAATTGAAGTATTAAGTTTGGCCCTGATAGGAACTCCCATTACTCCAGGAGTGCCTGAGGAGATTAAAGACCAAATTTATCTGGGGGTATGGGCCTCGGGAGAGCCGGGGAGAGCAAAAAAGTGCTTCCCCTATAGCGATAAAACCCAAACAAGGAGCACGACCAGTGAGAGTCAAACAGTATCCCCTCAGGGTAGAGGATAGGAAGGGGATCCGACAAACTATAGACCAGTTTATCGAGTATGGGCGGCTGAAAGAATGTGAATCAGAGTATAACACTCCAATATTACCTGTCAAAAAGCCGGATGGTAGCTATCGCATAGTACAGGATCTCAGGGCTATCAACAAAATTGTTGAGGATTTACATCGGGTAGTAGCAAATCCATACACTCTCCTAACTAAATTGGGACCTGAATTGGCATGGTTTACCGTCTTGGACCTAAAGGATGCCTTTTTCTGCCTGCCTCTGAGCCCAGAGAGCCAACTTTTGTTCGCATTCGAGTGGGAAAACCCAGAATCTGGAAGGAAAACACAGCTTACATGGACTGTGCTACCACAGGGCTTTAAAAATAGCCCAACACTTTTTGGAAATCAGCTAGCCAAAGACTTAGAACAGTGGAAACGCCCGCCTGGGACAGGAATGGTATTACAGTATGTGGACGATATGTTACTTGCCACTGACACCAGAGAAACATGCCTAGAATGGACTGTGAGCCTGCTAAATTTCCTTGGACTTAATGGCTATAAAGTTTCTCCACAGAAGGCGCAGATAGCCCAGCAGCAAGTGACCTATCTGGGATATGAAATAACCGCAGGCCAACGGACACTCGGGAAGGAGAGGAAAGAAGCCATCTGCCAGACACCTCGACCACAGACGCCTAAGGAACTTCGGACCTTTCTAGGGATGACAGGATGGTGTCGTCTCTGGATATATAACTACGGACTCTTGGTAAAGCCGCTATACGAGTTACTAAAATCTAACTCAAAGAATATTGTGTGGAATAAGGAAGCAGACAGAGCCTTCCATCAGTTAAAAAAGAGGTTAATGGAAGCGCCTGCCCTGGGGTTACCCGATACTACTAAACCTTTCTGGTTGTTTTCCTATGAAAAGCAAGAAATGGCCTTAGGAGTCCTGGCTCAGAATCTGGGACCCTATCGGAGGGCGGTGGCATACTTCTCTAAACAGCTCGACGGAGTAAGTAAAGGGTGGCCTAGCTGTCTCCGAGCAGTGGCAGCAGTGGTAATAAACATCCAAGAGGCCCGTAAGTTCACCCTAGGCCAGAAAATCACAGTTATGGTTTCACACACCGTCTCAGCAGTACTGGAAGTAAAAGGAGGGCATTGGCTTTCGCCTCAGAGGTTTCTCAAGTACCAGGCTATCCTGATAGAGCAAGATGATGTAGAAATAACAGTAACTAATATTGTCAATCCAGCCTCTTTCCTCAGCGGAACAGCAGGAGAATCAGTGACCCATGACTGCTTGGAAACAATTGAGGCGGTGTACTCCAGTCGACCAGATCTGAAAGAGGAACCATTGGAAGATGCAGAGGATTCCTGGTTCACCGACGGGAGCAGCTTCATTCAGCAAGGGATACGTAAAGCTGGCTATGCGGTAACCACCACAGAGAAGGTAATAGAGTCCAAAGCTCTGGCCCCAAATACATCAGCCCAAAAGGCTGAGATAATAGCACTAACCCGAGCGCTGGAACTAGCCAAAGGAAAACGGATAAATATCTGGACAGACTCTAAATATGCTTTCGGGGTGGTGCATGCTCACGGGGCAGTCTGGAGAGAAAGAGGACTCTTATCTACACAAGGGAAACACATCAAACATGCTGAAGAAATTCTTAAACTCTTAGATGCAGTATTACTGCCTACCAAAGTGACTATCATGCACTGCAAAGCTCACCAAAAAGGGAACACCGCTGTGGAACTGGGTAACGCACTGGCGGACCGAGAAGCCAAAAGGGCAGCAGAAATGGGTAATACAGAAATACAATCCTTGGTCCCAGATGGTAAAATACAAATTGACGACGAACCTAAATATTCTAGGGATGATCACAAATTGATCAAAGACTTAAATGGGAAAATCGAAGGGAAATGGGCCAAAACCCCACAGGGAAAAATAATAGTGCCTTTTTCGTTATTATGGGCAGTGGTCATGGCAGAACATAGAAAATCCCATTGGGGAACAGAGGCACTTTACAGATACCTGAGTAGGATAATATGTGCTCGGAATCTATATGCCACGGTCAAACAAGTCACTCAGCAGTGTGAGGTATGTCTACAGAACAACCCTAGGACAGGTCCCAGAGTCCAGTTCGGCCAAATAGGAAAGGGAAACTATCCGGGACAACAATGGCAAATTGATTTCTCAGAACTTACAAGAAAAGGGGGGTTTCGATACCTATTGGTACTAACCGATACCTTTTCAGGATGGCCAGAGGCATTTCCCTGCCGAACCAATAAAACAAGAGAAGTGGTTAAAGCATTGTTGCAAGAAATTATACCAAGATTTGGGGTTCCCGCAGTGATTTCCTCGGACCGAGGATCTCATTTCACTGCAAAGGTTGTTTCAAAAGTAAGCAGATTATTGGGTATAGATTGGCAACTTCATACCCCATACAACCCACGATCGAGTGGTCAGGTAGAAAAGATGAATCACTTGATCAAAACTCAGATTGTGAAACTAGGCCAGGAAGCTAACTTGACCTGGCCCCAGTCATTACCATTAGCCCTTCTCAGGATAAGAACAAAACCCAGAACCAAAGAAGGTTTGAGCCCCTTTGAAATACTCTATGGGAGACCATATAGTGTACAAGACGGGACATCCACAGAGTTGGGGAATGAAATATTGACAGATTACATGATAAATTTACAAAAGCAGCTCCGAGAGGTAGAAAAACTGGTTCTAGTGACAAGGGGAACAAGATTCCATAGCTTTGTAAGGTGGCTTATACCATCCTTAGGCATTAGTGAATTGGAGAAAGCAATTGTAAACATATCAGCTACTATAGCAGCGCTTGAGAAATCTACAATAGGTGCTATACAGGCACTTCAACAAGAAGTCCAGTCATTAGCAAATGTAGTTGGACAAAATAGAACGGCATTAGATTTACTAACTTGGAAAGAGGGAGGCTTATGCGCAGTGATTAATCAGAGCTGTTGCTCATATGTAAACAAAGCGGAAGGATAGAAAAAGACTTACAAAATCTCATAGCTAAAACTCAGATCTTGCATCAGACTGCGCAGGATGATACCACATTTGGGTTCTCAGACCTTTGGGAAAAGTTAACCTCATGGTTACCTAGTCTGGCATGGCTTAGACAACTGTTTATCCTTCTAGTAGCAGTGCTTATGTTAGGAATTTTAGTGTGTGTAATAGCTAGATGTTTTATGTGTTGCACCATGGGGGCAAGAGACGAATACATTCAATGGAAAAAGCATCAGCTCCGGGAACGAGTGGAATCAGGGATGTATTTTAGAAATCAGATGGAGAAGGAAAGTGTGTTATAGGCAATTGTAAAAGAATTTACAAATGAACAAAGAAAAGGGGGGATTGAAACAGAAAACAGAGGGATTAACCATGACAGGGACGTATATCTCAACCTTGGAGGGGAGGAAAGAAAACAAAGAATTTCCCAATTAGCGGAGGCGGGCCTCAGCCTCGAAGGAACACTTCGCAAGCAAATGGGAACATCCTGACTGATAACAGGAGAAGATAACCAGAGACTTTACGACCCCTGCCAGACCACGCAGAAGACAAGCGGAACATCCTGATCGATTACAGGAAGATAAGCAAGAGACTTTTACGGCCTCTATCAGCAAAACAATCGAATCGGTTCAGTGATCGTGGAACTTACTCCCTAAGACGCCCCCCCAAAGAAAAACACCAGGAGAAGATACGCACATGCCTGAAGGATGAGACTTATTATAATGAGGCTCCGGAAATAATTAACATAGTCACACCTATTGTTAGAACTAATTGTATTAGCCCATCCCATAGTTTGCATATGTATGATTTACCTTATAAATAACTACGGGTTTAGCCTAAGGGTGTGCAAGTTTGGAGGAGCGATCCCCCTTGCACCCGGCGCCACAATAAACATACCTGCTTTATAACTCTCTGCGAGTTGTAAGGTTTGTTTCCGCACGTCACAGCGTACCATTTAGATCCCTTGAGTACAAGCAATAGCGCGCGTTACCTCTCCGGTTTGATGCTCGCTGACAGGCCGAATCCTTTGTGGAACCTTAAGCTGTTGTTCCGGCTTCCCTATCTCTTGCTGGAAAAGGTCTCTCTCGTGCTCTCGGGTCAATTGCTCGCTCCTGAAAGTGACAAAACAGTGAGGATGCACCATTTCACGTAAAAACTGTCTAAATTAAGGATATTACAGCTTCTTGCTTCTTTTAACACGAGGCTGCTAACGGTACGTCAGTAGCATTATTACATGTCAGTACGAGCCGGCAACGCGCGCTGGCAGCCCAGAAAGCCAACCCCACCCTGGGCTGCATCAAGAGAAGCGTGGCCAGCGGGTCACGGGAGGCGATTCTACCCCCCTCTACTCTGCGCGCGCGAGACCCCACCTGGAGTACGGTGTCCAGCTTTGGAGTCCTCGACACGGGAAGGACGTGGACCTGTTGGAAGGGGCCCAGCGGACGGCCACGAAAACCATCGGAGGGACGGAGCACCTCCCCTGTGAAGAGAGACTGAGAGAGCTGGGGTTGTTCAGCCTGGAGAAGAGAAGGCTCCGGGGAGACCTCAGAGCAGCCTTCCAATATCTGAAGGGAGCCTACGGGAGAGCCGGAGAGGGACTCTCTGTCGGGAAAGGTAGCGACAGGACAAGGGGTAACGATTTTAAATCGGAAGAGGGGAGATTCAGACTAGATATTAGGAGGAAATTCTTTACCGTGAGGGTGGTGAGGCACTGGAACAGGTTGCCCGGGGAAGCTGTGGATGCCCCATCCCTGGAAGTGTTTAAGGCCAGGCTGGACAGGGCTTTGAGCAACCCGCTCTAGTGGAGGCGTCCCTGCCCAAGGCAGGGGGGCTGCAACACGATGATCTTGAAGGTCCCTTCCAATTCTAACCATTCTACGATTCTATGGTTTTTAAGGTGGCAGAACCTCTTGCGACTTCCATTAACAAAAACTACTCTCACCATTCGGGGCAACAAATCTCACATTTTTGAATAAAAACACGAGGACGGCACTGATACAGCCGGTATTATTTCACAAAAAGGACAGTTTTGTCTCTTCTGTTCAAAGCGCAGCATACAAATAGCAATAGGCCAGTATTTTATGGTCTCCTTTCCTCGCGTTCATCCTTCATATATGTAGCATAAATAGGAATTAAGAATAGAAATTAACTTTGTGTTCATACTGAGGAGGAGCCAATGGGAAAAAAGAAATTCTAAATTTTGCATTTCAGTGTTACTTTTGACCAGCTGCAGTTGTTATATCCCACTCTGATATTTGGGGAATACATCTTTATACTGGAAATAAGGCACAGCCGCTGGCATCCGGTGAAACGTCACCTTTAAATGCCACTTTGCTGAACAGACAAACCTGATCAGACGCATTGAAATAAACTAGCTCAAGTAGCTGATACACAGAGGAATGCTCTGTCTAGCAACAGAAGCTTTTGCAAAAATGGAGGAAGCCAGAATAAAGCTGCAACAGTTACAAGTTGCAGATTTGAAAACCTCACCTGCTGTTTGAGCACCCCGCAGCCCGCCCAGCCCCTGCTTTCCCCCGCAGCCCCCAACACCCTCCTGCCCACCCCCCCTGCAGAACCAGCCAAAACGGCTTCTGCTCTCCGCCCCCGAACCGCATCACTTACTGCCCCCTTCCGAGCCCCAAAACCCAGCCGCTGAGCCTCTGCTCGAGTCCCCAAAACGCCGGACTCCACCCCCGCCCCTCAGCCCAAAGCCACACGACTCCCTCTCCGGCTGAAGCCCCAACACCAGCCACGCGAGCCCGTTTGCCAGCCCCGGGAGCCGCGAGCACCTCCCCAGACGCCTCAGCCCGCCCCCCCGCAACGCCGTCTCCCCTCGGAGCCGCCTCGGGACCCCGGCCGCCTTCCCCGCGCCCCCCCGCTGGCCTCGACGCTGTCCAGCTGCCTCGCGACGCTGTCCAGCTGCCTCGCGACGCTGTCCAGCGGCGCCGCGACGCTGCCCGGTGCTTTCCGCCCGCGCCGGTCCGGTGCGGTGCGGTGCGGTCCGCGCCGCGCCGCGCCGCAGCCGCTTCTGCGCGCGCCGCCATTTTCCCCCGGCCCCCTCCGCTTCCGGAGCGGCTCGGCCCGCCCATGCGGCGCGCCCATTGGTCACGGCGCCGGAAGCGGCTTCCGTGCTCGGGGAGCCCGTCCCATTGGTCGGTCGCGCCGTCAATCTTCAGCGCCTCCCACCCCGGCCAATCGGAGCGCGGCAGGCGATCCGACCAATCGGAGCGCGGCGGTCGCGCTGTGATTGGCTCGTCCTCCTGTCAATCCGCCAGGGGGCGGTTGCCATGGTGAGGACGCCCCGCCCGGTGGCGCATGCGCAGTAGTGAGGGCGGCGCCGTCCTTACTACTGCGCATGCGCGACCGGGCGGGGCTTCCTCACCATGGCAACCGCCCCCGGGCGGATTGACAGGAGGACGAGCCAATCACAACGCGACCGCCGCGCTCCGATTGGTCGGATCGCCTGCCGCGCTCCGATTGGCCGGACTGGGACGCTAATGGCGGTTGCCATGGTGAGGAAGCCCCCTCCTCGTCGCGCATGCGCAGTAGTGAGGGCGGCGCCTTGCTCGCTACTGCCCCCTCGTGGACAAAAAGCGGTACTGCAGGTACGCAGGTACAGGGCGGGGGGGGGGGGGGGCGCGCATGCCCAGTAGAAAGGGGGGCGCTGCGCTCGCCGCCGCTGCCGCCCGTGCCAGCAGAAACCGGCGGTGCGGCTCGGGGAGCGGGGGGAGGCGGGACCGGGGAAGGTTCCCTTTTCCCCAAATTGGGGAAAATGTTATTCATGTTCGGGGTTCAATTTGGGGGTTCAATTTACGGTTCTGCAGCGTCAGCCCCCGCATGGGCGCCGTCCCCGGCGGCGGGGAAGGGCAAGAAAAACCCTAACAAAACCCTGAAGTCTTTTCCGTTGCGGAAAAGCACCGAAAAAAACCCCAAATTGAATAATTTTCCCCAATTTGGGGAAAATGGAACCTCCCAGGGCTCCGCCTTCCCCCCCCGCATCCGCCGAGCTGCAGCGCCGGTTTCTGCTGGCACGGGCGGCAGCGGCGAGCGCAGCGCCTCCCCCCCCCCGTCCACTGCGCATGCGGCCGGACCCCCCTACCCCCGTACCTGCAGTACCGCTTTTTGTCCACAAGCGGCGGCAGCAGCGAGGGCGGCGCCACTCTTTCCACTGCGCATGCGCGCCCCCCACCTGCAGTACCGATTTTTGTCCACAAGGCGGCAGTAGCGAGCACGGCGCCGCCCTTACTACTGCGCATGCGCGACCAGGCGGGGCTTCCTCACCATGGCAACCGCCCCCGGGCGGATTGACAGGAGGACGAGCCAATCACAACGCGACCGCCGCGCTCCGATTGGTCGGATCGCCTGCCGCGCTCCGATTGGCCGGAGGGGGACGTCAATGGCGGTTGCCATGGTGAGGACGCCCCGCCCGGTGGCGCATGCGCAGTAGTGAGGGCGGCGCCGTCCTTACTACTGCGCATGCGCGACCGGGCGGGGCTTCCTCACCATGGCAACCGCCCCCGGGCGGATTGACAGGAGGACGAGCCAATCACAACGCGACCGCCCCGCTCCGATTGGTCGGATCGCCTGCCGCGCTCCGATTGGCCGGACTGGGAGGCGCTGGAGATTGACGGCGCGACCGACCAATGGGACGGGGGCTCCTAGAGGACGGACGCCGCTTACGGCACCGCGACCAATGGGCGCGCGGTATGGGCGGGCCGAGCCGCTCCGGAACCGGAGGGGGCCGGGGGAAAACGGCGGCCAGCCCAGAAATCGCTGCGGACCGGTCCGCAGCGGGCGGAAAGCACCGGGCAGCGCCCACGCCCACGCCCCCTTCCTTGTCCCCCTCTGAGACCTCACCGGGGCCATGAGCGGTGACCGCTCTCAGCCCGCTTCCCTCCACCCAGGGACCGTGACCACTTACCGGCGGGCAGGCCTTCCCGCTCTCTGCCCTGTCCCCGCTCGCAGTCCGGGCAGCCGCAGCCGTCGCCTCGGCGCCAAAAACCTCCGGTGTTCGCCCCGCAACCAGCCCCAGGGACGCCGCGGCGCTCTGCGCGTGGCCCCGGGGGCCGTGGGGGCGACAGCAGCCAGTCCGCCGGCGTCCAGGAAGGCAGGCGGGGGTGCCGCCTTATCCACCACAGAGACATCGGGGAGCTTTGCGTCCCTGCAGGAAAACGGGGCTGGGTTTTTTTCCTCCTGTCCCGCTGCACCGATCCAGCTCCCCAGGGCGGGAGGGGAAACGGGGGAAGGGGCTGCTTTTCATAGAATCATAGAATCGTCTAGGTTGCAAGAGACCCTTGGCATCATCGAGTCCAACCATCTACCCTACTCTACAAAGTTCTCCCCTACACCATATCCCCCAACACCACATCTCAACGGTTCTTAAACACATCCAGGGATGGTGACTCGACCACCTCCCTGGGTAGCCTGTTCCAATGCCCGACCACTCCCTCTGTGAAACATTCTTTCCTAATGTCCAGTCTAAACCTACCCTGTTGGAGCTTGAAGCCGTTCCCTCTCGTTCTGTCATTACCTACCTGTGCCAAGAGACCAGCACCGACCTCTCTACAGTGTCCTTTCAAGTAGGTTTAGAGAGTGACGAGGTCTCCCCTCAGCCCCCTCTTCCTCATACTAAACAGTCCCAGCTCCTTCAACCGCTCTTCATAGGATTTGTTTTCCAGGCCCTTCACCAGCTTCGTTGCCCTCCTCTGCACTCGCTCCAGCACCTCGACATCTCTCTTGGATTGAGGTGCCCAAAACCGGACGCAATACTCCAGGTGCGGCCTCACCAGTGCCGAGTACAGGGGCACAATCGCCTCCCTACTTCTGCTGCTCACGCTGTTTCTAACACAAGCCAGGATGCCGTTGGCTTTCGTGGCCACCTGGGCACACTGCCGGCTCACGTTCAGCCGCTTGTCCATTAGAACCCCCAGGTCTCTTTCTTCCAGGTGGTTTTCCAGCCACATTTCCCCAAGCCTGTAGCGCTGCTCGGGGTTATTGTGGCCCACGCGCAGAACCTGGCACTTGCCCTTGTTGAAACTCATACCACTGATGTTGGCCCAACGATCCAATCTACCTAAGTCTCTCTGTAGAGCTTCCCTATCCTCCTGGGAACCAACACTCCTGCTTAAAGCGCTTTTGAAAGCGCTTGGACGCCGGCAAGAGAGAGCAGAGGGGAGGGCCAGTTTGGAAATCCCTTCTAGCGATAGGCTCTCTTTGCAGTCTGGAACCATCTACAGCACAGGCGTTTACGCCTCCGCACTGACCGACCCGTGGGTAAGACTTAGGGAAAACGGATGCTCTTGATACACTTCGACAGAACGTCTGCTAAGAGTCACATCTGTTTAGACTTACAGATTAACACGCACGATAGATAGACAACATCCAATTGGACTAGCGACCTGTCCAGACATCCGCTTTGACGCTTCAATCTCTCTTTATAAATAAATCTTTTAAAAAAAATCTTTCCGTCGTCTAAACTCCCATTAAATAATACAGAATCCTTAGAGATACGGGTTGGTATTTTGAACTCCTTTTATATACGTAAGGGAATATTATTTTTCAACACACAGAAAAATGAGAGATTGTTCTCTACTCCAATGCCTCACCCCCGCATATACAGCTTTTAACATTTTTTAAACACCACCGCCCAAAACCCCAACCACCTGCCCCGCACCAAGTTTTCAGGCGTTTGGGGGCCGTGACCCACCCTCTTGTGGGGGGAACCCCACTTAACCCCCACTCACCTGCTCCTCCGCCGCACCGTCGCTCCCCCGCTGACATCCGGCTGCCCCAAATGACATCATCACACCACCACCCCCACCCCCCCCCCCACCGGTTTTTTTAATTCGCCCCAAAAAATGCACCGAACGACCAGACCCAGGGCTGGCCCCTTCCCCTCAGGCGGCTCCACCACCGGCTGCAAACCCGGGCCGGGGCATCTGTCGAGCAGCACGAGACGCGGACAACGAGGCACCTGCAAAACAAACAGCAAACCCCAACCGGAGATCAGCATCATCAAACGAAAGAGCACCGAAGACAGTAGAGGAATTCCCTCCGGCCGAGGGACAGGACAGGAGCTGAGCTACAGGAGGATTGCGGGGAAACAGCTCCGCTCCAAAGACGGCACGGCCTGCCAAAGCCGGAGCCATCCCGACGCTTCAGGTCCCTATTCAGACTGACCCGTGCCACTTGCAACACCTTCTCAGCCTAACAGCGGAACAAACCCTCCGCCCGCTGGGGGGAAGCGCCTCCTCCCTTCCCTTTCCCTGCCGCTGGAAAGCTCTGCGCGCGTTTAGATACGGCCAAGAAAAATACTCACGCTAGAAAAGCCTCGGACTTTTTCTTCGGCGCTAATTCAACTGGCACAGCTCCGAACCCCCACCGTTGCGCTCTCCGTCTCCAGAACGCGCAGTTGTCATTTGACCGGGGGCTGCTTTCTCTCCTACCCAAGGAGGAGGGACATCTGGCCGGCGGCACTGCCCGAGAGAGATGCTACCGCACTGCCGGGGAAACGCGACGCTGAAAGCCAGGCAGAAATCAGGTTCTTCAGAGCGCTCCGCCTAAAGAAAAGGGGGGGGAAAAACAAAAAACAAAAAAACTAGAAAAAAAACCCAACCAAAAACCCAACCCGTTACCTTCAGTCGCCTCTCTTTTCAAAGATTTGGAACAAATACCTCGCCGCTTAGGGACGCCTAAGACGCTGTAGGCTACAGCCGGTGGACGGTTGCCGTTTAAAGCCTGCAAGTCAGTTTGCACGTTATACGACTTTAACCCTTTTTTTAAAGTCTCCTTTACGATAGAAAAAACCAGGAAGGTAAGAGATTCCCCAAACGGCTGTACTTTTGGCGGGGGGAAATCCAATCCCCGGTGCCGCGATCCACCAGGCTACCGAAAACGACCGGCGGACCGGCCAAGGCTTTTGGCTGTGCCGAACACGCAGAGGAACAGGGTTTGGCCGTGTCCCCGCTGTTACGGGGGACCCAGAGCCCAAAGGCCGGCCATGCCATCGGCCGTCGGAAGAGGTGCCGCGCTCGGGCCTTTGGAAGGACATCGTCTTTCTTTTTGTCCCTATTTAATAGAGCGCGCGACGTCTCCTCGCTGATGACTTCTGCTGCCCAGCGCATCGTCTCCGAGGATCCCCTCTCGTGGGAACTTCAGGAGAGGCAACCGCTTGGCACGAGAAACCGGTTCCCTTTCAGAAAGGGAAACCTCCTTCCGACTGACGTCCAAATGACACGCCGTAGGCTACGGACAACGGACGTTCCTGGAAGGCTCGACTCACCTAAGCCACCTCAGGACTCGCCGCCACCAGTGACGAGGCTGATGATGCTCCTTGGTTTGTGGCAAAGCCTGGAAAACAGGCAGAAGCGGCGCCGGTTCGTCCCGTTTTGTCCACGTCTCTTCGTTGACCGCCCCGGCTTTCAGCGCAGATGCCATGAAAGAGGAGTGACAAAGAAAAGGCGAGGTCAGGCAGCAGAAGAGCTCTGCAGGCTGCCACCTGCAGTCATCCGCGCACTCTGTTTTGGAAGCCACACGCCCGCCCGCCACCCCCCGCCCAAAACAAACAAACAAACAAACAAACAAACAAAGAGACAAGAACCCCGGCACCTGGCCTCTTTCTTGTCTTCAGGAGCTCATCCTGAAGCTCATCGCTTCTGTCTTGTCAGAGCAGGAAGCGCAGACCATCTGTATCCCGAGGACACCTGACCGGGATTAACACGTGTCCAGAGGTAGTCCCCATCTCTACGAGCGTGTCGCTTTGGTGCTTTTAATAATCCTAACTCGACGGTAGTCACTGGGACGGTCCTTTACGGTGGCTTCTTCAGACTTCTGGATCGCCAGTCCCAGTATTTCCATTTCATCCTACCAAAAAAAACCCCAAAGCACGTTACAGCTGCACATAACATTTTCTGCTTGTTCTTGTACGAGTATTTAAGGCGTAGGAGAAAGAGAAGATCTGAAAGGCAGAAGAGGCATTCAAAAACCGTGCAACTATGAAAAAGTAAAGCAGCTCTCTCGGAAAAGCACGAGAAACGGCCATAAAAGGTATACTTATGAAATACGCCAAGTAATATCGGGGCACCAAAATATACTATACAGGAAGGCTAGGTGGCTCATTTGACAGAAATTCGATGTAAATCTAATACAGTACCGAGAATTCTGTCTGTAAATGGATAATATCCGGCACCACTCAGCTCTAAAATTGCCGCTGCGCCTGCGGTGCTCCTAGATTCTATCTTCCTGCCTGTGAAAAATCCGACTTTAAAAGCATCTAGTACGAACCTTAAAGTTTTCATCACGGTTACAGCCATCTTTCACCTTAAAGCATGCTTTACATTTCTGCCAACTTGGAGTGTACACGTCTGGGTATACACGCTTATAATTCAGGACGATTTCCACAAATCGTTTCTGTGCAGAAAAACAGGCCTCGTTTCATTATGCAATCAAATTTGAAATTTTTTTTCTCGGGAGAAGTTTTGCCTTTTTAACTGTGAGAATTTTAACTAGGAATTCACACGCTACCCATGCCTCAAATTATGAGGAGACGCATCACAAAACGAACTCAAAACGAACATCCCGGATTCAGGAAAACTAATTGTGCCTCCCCCCTCTGTGGAACGTGTCCGTAGGACGGGAGCGGGCACCCGCTTTGCCACAGAAGCAGACGGATGCGGAATTGCTCCACGCGTGTCGGTTAACACACATTCGGCTAATGGCCCACCACTCCTTGTACGCAGAGGCTGACGACAGCCAGGTCGCCCGGTACGGGCTGAACACTTTGCAGGATTTGTTACAAACCTTTTTAGTGAAATAGATTTTGAAACCCCAGGAAACACACCCCTACCTCCGAGAATTGTAAGGCAATAAATATTTTGACAACTTACATTTCACGTCTATCCATGTATGTCCCATCACTGTCTGTGGTCATAAACTATCTAATATAGAATACTAAACGTTGCTACCATTTAAGAACCGAACGACAGCAACTGAACTGAACCGAAAGGAAGAGCTTTTCTTTGAAAATCGCAGTGCCACCTGAGAAGAAGCTGAAGACTGAAAATCGGGCGAGAGAATCACGCAAAAATATCAGCCTTGCTCTAAAAGCAAGACAGGAGAAAACCCACCAAAAAATAAAATGCAGTTTAATTGACCCAAAGGTCACCAAACAAAACAGGCAAAAAGCTTCACAATACACAGCGTTTGCACCGCTGTCGCTTTTCTGGCTTTTGCTGGGCCTAAGAGGTTGCTGTGACTTCCTCGAGCTGCCCTTCTGCGGTCACCAGATTGTTTCAGGGGAGACAGACGTCTCCCGGGGAGGCGCACGCAGAGAGCGCCGCTACGTCTCGGCTGTGACCCCTTGGTCACTGCGTTCCTGCGGTGCCCGTACCCGTGCTACCAACAGGACGTCACAAAAGGACACAAGAGCAGGGGGAATCGCTACAGGAGTCCTGAATGTTTCCACGGGCTTTTGAAAACCCCATTTTCTAAATTAAGTTACGCGAGGGAGTCTTTTTGAAAGTTACGAAGTTTCTGTGTGTCTGCTACTAAAAACATCCAACCGACCGACTCAAAAAACACCCAGAACACACTTTCCCCACGTTCCCCCGACACCGTAGCCTTTCATCTCGGGGGATTTCATTTCCTGCCTTGCGAATGGATGCAGGTTAGGGACACCATAAAACAGCTTCCCTAGGGTATCCGAACGGCTGTCAGCTGAAACAGAAAACAGAGGGATTAACCATGACAGGGACGTATATCTCAACCTTGGAGGGGAGGAAAGAAAACAAAGAATTTCCCAATTAGCGGAGGCGGGCCTCAGCCTCGAAGGAACACTTCGCAAGCAAATGGGAACATCCTGACTGATAACAGGAGAAGATAACCAGAGACTTTACGACCCCTGCCAGACCACGCAGAGGACGAGCGGAACATCCTGATCGATTACAGGAAGATAGCAAGAGACTTTTACGGCCTCTATCAGCAAAACAATCGAATCGGTTCAGTGATCGTGGAGCTTACTCCCTAAGACGCCCCCCCAAAGAAAAACACCAGGAGAAGATACGCACATGCCTGAAGGATGAGACTTATTATAATGAGGCTCTGGAAATAATTAACATAGTCACACCTATTGTTAGAACTAATTGTATTAGCCCATCCCATAGTTTGCATATGTATGATTTACCTTATAAATAACTACGGGTTTAGCCTAAGGGTGTGCAAGTTTGGAGGAGCGATCCCCCTTGCACCCGGCACCGCAATAAACATACCTGCTTTATAACTCTCTGCGAGTTGTAAGGTTTGTTTCCGCACGTCAATTTGGCGACCCAGATGGGACCCTCTCTGTCCGGCTGCGGGACCTGCTGAGGACGGGACTCCTCTGGGCGCCCCCGAGATTTCTCGGAGGGACTCCCTTACTCATCCAGATCACCGCGGGGACAGACAAGGACCATCTATTGTGGACCAGGTATGTTTAGAGTTTTCTTAGGGGGGGACCTGTAAGCCGTGAGGAGACGTCCTACGCGTGGTAAAGAGTCGGCGTACTCGCCCCGGGGTATGCTCAAGCTTGGGCTAACGGTTGGGTTGTGCTTGTGTGGGATCCCTTGGTTTTATGTTAGTGCGTGGAAGTGTAACCCTGCGATACTGTTGGTTATATGCTGTATCTGTCCTAGGGTATCACTACCGTGTTATTACTTGTTGTATTTGTCATAAGATACCACTTCCGTGTTATTGTCTAATATAAGGTGGAAATTATTGTATGAGTGAACTGAGTGATTGAGACGCGGCACTGCTGCGGAGCGAGTGCGGAGTTCTGATCCGCGGTTCCGTGTTCTCCGCGAGGAGAGCGGCCGGAGACGAACGAAGCGTATGACAGACTGTAAAGAAACATTGTGTGAACCTGATATTGAGAAGATTGAGTGGCAGTGTCTTGGACACTCGGATAACGTTTGTGATCCTATTTTTATCCTAAAGTGTTTTGCTTGTAATACGGAGGTTTGGGTAGATCAGGAAGACGATTTTTGGTGTTCACAGTGTGGAAGCTGGACTGAGTGGGAAAAGATCGAGCGGGCGGGAGAATTGAAACAAGTAATCTGTGGAGACATAGCCTACCCCTGGAGATAAAGGTAGCGACAGGGATATAGTTGTACTATTTCCCGGGAGAGAAAACAGGAATAACACCCAGGTGACACACGGAGATCAGGGTCACCTCTTAATCAAGGGGTAGAAAGAGCATAAAATGGGCAATAAACAAGGAGGCGGGATAATGAAAAAGAGTCCTCTAGGATGTATCTTAGCACACTGGAAGGAGATCGGAGGCCCACCAGGTGGCAGCGTGGACAAGAAAACCTTAATTAAATATTGCAATCAATGGTGGCCTCTTTACAAGTTAGATGATCAGGAGAAATGGCCCGTTAACGGGACCCTTAATTACAATACTATATTACAATTAATGCTATTCCTTAGAAGGGAAAGAAAGTGGGATCAAGTTACATATGCGGACATGTTTTTCACCCTTCGAAATCACCCAGAATACCAACGGGACTGCGGGCTATTACCTCCACAAGACCCTATGGTATTAGCCTTAGAGAAAGAAAAAAATGAAAGAAATGAAAGCAGACATAAAAAGATGTTGCTCAGCCTGCAGCATAGGGCAAGGGTGCACAAGGCCTGAAAAGATTCAGGGTTTTGAAGATCAACTAATTGAAGTATTAAGTTTGGCCCTGATAGGAACTCCCATTACTCCAGGAGTGCCTGAGGAGATTAAAGACCAAATTTATCTGGGGGTATGGGCCTCGGGAGAGCCGGGGAGAGCAAAAAAGTGCTTCCCCTATAGCGATAAAACCCAAACAAGGAGCACGACCAGTGAGAGTCAAACAGTATCCCCTCAGGGTAGAGGATAGGAAGGGGATCCGACAAACTATAGACCAGTTTATCGAGTATGGGCGGCTGAAAGAATGTGAATCAGAGTATAACACTCCAATATTACCTGTCAAAAAGCCGGATGGTAGCTATCGCATAGTACAGGATCTCAGGGCTATCAACAAAATTGTTGAGGATTTACATCGGGTAGTAGCAAATCCATACACTCTCCTAACTAAATTGGGACCTGAATTGGCATGGTTTACCGTCTTGGACCTAAAGGATGCCTTTTTCTGCCTGCCTCTGAGCCCAGAGAGCCAACTTTTGTTCGCATTCGAGTGGGAAAACCCAGAATCTGGAAGGAAAACACAGCTTACATGGACTGTGCTACCACAGGGCTTTAAAAATAGCCCAACACTTTTTGGAAATCAGCTAGCCAAAGACTTAGAACAGTGGAAACGCCCGCCTGGGACAGGAATGGTATTACAGTATGTGGACGATATGTTACTTGCCACTGACACCAGAGAAACATGCCTAGAATGGACTGTGAGCCTGCTAAATTTCCTTGGACTTAATGGCTATAAAGTTTCTCCACAGAAGGCGCAGATAGCCCAGCAGCAAGTGACCTATCTGGGATATGAAATAACCGCAGGCCAACGGACACTCGGGAAGGAGAGGAAAGAAGCCATCTGCCAGACACCTCGACCACAGACGCCTAAGGAACTTCGGACCTTTCTAGGGATGACAGGATGGTGTCGTCTCTGGATATATAACTACGGACTCTTGGTAAAGCCGCTATACGAGTTACTAAAATCTAACTCAAAGAATATTGTGTGGAATAAGGAAGCAGACAGAGCCTTCCATCAGTTAAAAAAGAGGTTAATGGAAGCGCCTGCCCTGGGGTTACCCGATACTACTAAACCTTTCTGGTTGTTTTCCTATGAAAAGCAAGAAATGGCCTTAGGAGTCCTGGCTCAGAATCTGGGACCCTATCGGAGGGCGGTGGCATACTTCTCTAAACAGCTCGACGGAGTAAGTAAAGGGTGGCCTAGCTGTCTCCGAGCAGTGGCAGCAGTGGTAATAAACATCCAAGAGGCCCGTAAGTTCACCCTAGGCCAGAAAATCACAGTTATGGTTTCACACACCGTCTCAGCAGTACTGGAAGTAAAAGGAGGGCATTGGCTTTCGCCTCAGAGGTTTCTCAAGTACCAGGCTATCCTGATAGAGCAAGATGATGTAGAAATAACAGTAACTAATATTGTCAATCCAGCCTCTTTCCTCAGCGGAACAGCAGGAGAATCAGTGACCCATGACTGCTTGGAAACAATTGAGGCGGTGTACTCCAGTCGACCAGATCTGAAAGAGGAACCATTGGAAGATGCAGAGGATTCCTGGTTCACCGACGGGAGCAGCTTCATTCAGCAAGGGATACGTAAAGCTGGCTATGCGGTAACCACCACAGAGAAGGTAATAGAGTCCAAAGCTCTGGCCCCAAATACATCAGCCCAAAAGGCTGAGATAATAGCACTAACCCGAGCGCTGGAACTAGCCAAAGGAAAACGGATAAATATCTGGACAGACTCTAAATATGCTTTCGGGGTGGTGCATGCTCACGGGGCAGTCTGGAGAGAAAGAGGACTCTTATCTACACAAGGGAAACACATCAAACATGCTGAAGAAATTCTTAAACTCTTAGATGCAGTATTACTGCCTACCAAAGTGACTATCATGCACTGCAAAGCTCACCAAAAAGGGAACACCGCTGTGGAACTGGGTAACGCACTGGCGGACCGAGAAGCCAAAAGGGCAGCAGAAATGGGTAATACAGAAATACAATCCTTGGTCCCAGATGGTAAAATACAAATTGACGACGAACCTAAATATTCTAGGGATGATCACAAATTGATCAAAGACTTAAATGGGAAAATCGAAGGGAAATGGGCCAAAACCCCACAGGGAAAAATAATAGTGCCTTTTTCGTTATTATGGGCAGTGGTCATGGCAGAACATAGAAAATCCCATTGGGGAACAGAGGCACTTTACAGATACCTGAGTAGGATAATATGTGCTCGGAATCTATATGCCACGGTCAAACAAGTCACTCAGCAGTGTGAGGTATGTCTACAGAACAACCCTAGGACAGGTCCCAGAGTCCAGTTCGGCCAAATAGGAAAGGGAAACTATCCGGGACAACAATGGCAAATTGATTTCTCAGAACTTACAAGAAAAGGGGGGTTTCGATACCTATTGGTACTAACCGATACCTTTTCAGGATGGCCAGAGGCATTTCCCTGCCGAACCAATAAAACAAGAGAAGTGGTTAAAGCATTGTTGCAAGAAATTATACCAAGATTTGGGGTTCCCGCAGTGATTTCCTCGGACCGAGGATCTCATTTCACTGCAAAGGTTGTTTCAAAAGTAAGCAGATTATTGGGTATAGATTGGCAACTTCATACCCCATACAACCCACGATCGAGTGGTCAGGTAGAAAAGATGAATCACTTGATCAAAACTCAGATTGTGAAACTAGGCCAGGAAGCTAACTTGACCTGGCCCCAGTCATTACCATTAGCCCTTCTCAGGATAAGAACAAAACCCAGAACCAAAGAAGGTTTGAGCCCCTTTGAAATACTCTATGGGAGACCATATAGTGTACAAGACGGGACATCCACAGAGTTGGGGAATGAAATATTGACAGATTACATGATAAATTTACAAAAGCAGCTCCGAGAGGTAGAAAAACTGGTTCTAGTGACAAGGGGAACAAGATTCCATAGCTTTGTAAGGTGGCTTATACCATCCTTAGGCATTAGTGAATTGGAGAAAGCAATTGTAAACATATCAGCTACTATAGCAGCGCTTGAGAAATCTACAATAGGTGCTATACAGGCACTTCAACAAGAAGTCCAGTCATTAGCAAATGTAGTTGGACAAAATAGAACGGCATTAGATTTACTAACTTGGAAAGAGGGAGGCTTATGCGCAGTGATTAATCAGAGCTGTTGCTCATATGTAAACAAAGCGGAAGGATAGAAAAAGACTTACAAAATCTCATAGCTAAAACTCAGATCTTGCATCAGACTGCGCAGGATGATACCACATTTGGGTTCTCAGACCTTTGGGAAAAGTTAACCTCATGGTTACCTAGTCTGGCATGGCTTAGACAACTGTTTATCCTTCTAGTAGCAGTGCTTATGTTAGGAATTTTAGTGTGTGTAATAGCTAGATGTTTTATGTGTTGCACCATGGGGGCAAGAGACGAATACATTCAATGGAAAAAGCATCAGCTCCGGGAACGAGTGGAATCAGGGATGTATTTTAGAAATCAGATGGAGAAGGAAAGTGTGTTATAGGCAATTGTAAAAGAATTTACAAATGAACAAAGAAAAGGGGGGATTGAAACAGAAAACAGAGGGATTAACCATGACAGGGACGTATATCTCAACCTTGGAGGGGAGGAAAGAAAACAAAGAATTTCCCAATTAGCGGAGGCGGGCCTCAGCCTCGAAGGAACACTTCGCAAGCAAATGGGAACATCCTGACTGATAACAGGAGAAGATAACCAGAGACTTTACGACCCCTGCCAGACCACGCAGAAGACAAGCGGAACATCCTGATCGATTACAGGAAGATAAGCAAGAGACTTTTACGGCCTCTATCAGCAAAACAATCGAATCGGTTCAGTGATCGTGGAACTTACTCCCTAAGACGCCCCCCCAAAGAAAAACACCAGGAGAAGATACGCACATGCCTGAAGGATGAGACTTATTATAATGAGGCTCCGGAAATAATTAACATAGTCACACCTATTGTTAGAACTAATTGTATTAGCCCATCCCATAGTTTGCATATGTATGATTTACCTTATAAATAACTACGGGTTTAGCCTAAGGGTGTGCAAGTTTGGAGGAGCGATCCCCCTTGCACCCGGCGCCACAATAAACATACCTGCTTTATAACTCTCTGCGAGTTGTAAGGTTTGTTTCCGCACGTCACAGCGTACCATTTAGATCCCTTGAGTACAAGCAATAGCGCGCGTTACCTCTCCGGTTTGATGCTCGCTGACAGGCCGAATCCTTTGTGGAACCTTAAGCTGTTGTTCCGGCTTCCCTATCTCTTGCTGGAAAAGGTCTCTCTCGTGCTCTCGGGTCAATTGCTCGCTCCTGAAAGTGACAAAACAGTGAGGATGCACCATTTCACGTAAAAACTGTCTAAATTAAGGATATTACAGCTTCTTGCTTCTTTTAACACGAGGCTGCTAACGGTACGTCAGTAGCATTATTACATGTCAGTACGAGCCGGCAACGCGCGCTGGCAGCCCAGAAAGCCAACCCCACCCTGGGCTGCATCAAGAGAAGCGTGGCCAGCGGGTCACGGGAGGCGATTCTACCCCCCTCTACTCTGCGCGCGCGAGACCCCACCTGGAGTACGGTGTCCAGCTTTGGAGTCCTCGACACGGGAAGGACGTGGACCTGTTGGAAGGGGCCCAGCGGACGGCCACGAAAACCATCGGAGGGACGGAGCACCTCCCCTGTGAAGAGAGACTGAGAGAGCTGGGGTTGTTCAGCCTGGAGAAGAGAAGGCTCCGGGGAGACCTCAGAGCAGCCTTCCAATATCTGAAGGGAGCCTACGGGAGAGCCGGAGAGGGACTCTCTGTCGGGAAAGGTAGCGACAGGACAAGGGGTAACGATTTTAAATCGGAAGAGGGGAGATTCAGACTAGATATTAGGAGGAAATTCTTTACCGTGAGGGTGGTGAGGCACTGGAACAGGTTGCCCGGGGAAGCTGTGGATGCCCCATCCCTGGAAGTGTTTAAGGCCAGGCTGGACAGGGCTTTGAGCAACCCGCTCTAGTGGAGGCGTCCCTGCCCAAGGCAGGGGGGCTGCAACACGATGATCTTGAAGGTCCCTTCCAATTCTAACCATTCTACGATTCTATGGTTTTTAAGGTGGCAGAACCTCTTGCGACTTCCATTAACAAAAACTACTCTCACCATTCGGGGCAACAAATCTCACATTTTTGAATAAAAACACGAGGACGGCACTGATACAGCCGGTATTATTTCACAAAAAGGACAGTTTTGTCTCTTCTGTTCAAAGCGCAGCATACAAATAGCAATAGGCCAGTATTTTATGGTCTCCTTTCCTCGCGTTCATCCTTCATATATGTAGCATAAATAGGAATTAAGAATAGAAATTAACTTTGTGTTCATACTGAGGAGGAGCCAATGGGAAAAAAGAAATTCTAAATTTTGCATTTCAGTGTTACTTTTGACCAGCTGCAGTTGTTATATCCCACTCTGATATTTGGGGAATACATCTTTATACTGGAAATAAGGCACAGCCGCTGGCATCCGGTGAAACGTCACCTTTAAATGCCACTTTGCTGAACAGACAAACCTGATCAGACGCATTGAAATAAACTAGCTCAAGTAGCTGATACACAGAGGAATGCTCTGTCTAGCAACAGAAGCTTTTGCAAAAATGGAGGAAGCCAGAATAAAGCTGCAACAGTTACAAGTTGCAGATTTGAAAACCTCACCTGCTGTTTGAGCACCCCGCAGCCCGCCCAGCCCCTGCTTTCCCCCGCAGCCCCCAACACCCTCCTGCCCACCCCCCCTGCAGAACCAGCCAAAACGGCTTCTGCTCTCCGCCCCCGAACCGCATCACTTACTGCCCCCTTCCGAGCCCCAAAACCCAGCCGCTGAGCCTCTGCTCGAGTCCCCAAAACGCCGGACTCCACCCCCGCCCCTCAGCCCAAAGCCACACGACTCCCTCTCCGGCTGAAGCCCCAACACCAGCCACGCGAGCCCGTTTGCCAGCCCCGGGAGCCGCGAGCACCTCCCCAGACGCCTCAGCCCGCCCCCCCGCAACGCCGTCTCCCCTCGGAGCCGCCTCGGGACCCCGGCCGCCTTCCCCGCGCCCCCCCGCTGGCCTCGACGCTGTCCAGCTGCCTCGCGACGCTGTCCAGCTGCCTCGCGACGCTGTCCAGCGGCGCCGCGACGCTGCCCGGTGCTTTCCGCCCGCGCCGGTCCGGTGCGGTGCGGTGCGGTCCGCGCCGCGCCGCGCCGCAGCCGCTTCTGCGCGCGCCGCCATTTTCCCCCGGCCCCCTCCGCTTCCGGAGCGGCTCGGCCCGCCCATGCGGCGCGCCCATTGGTCACGGCGCCGGAAGCGGCTTCCGTGCTCGGGGAGCCCGTCCCATTGGTCGGTCGCGCCGTCAATCTTCAGCGCCTCCCACCCCGGCCAATCGGAGCGCGGCAGGCGATCCGACCAATCGGAGCGCGGCGGTCGCGCTGTGATTGGCTCGTCCTCCTGTCAATCCGCCCGGGGGCGGTTGCCATGGTGAGGACGCCCCGCCCGGTGGCGCATGCGCAGTAGTGAGGGCGGCGCCGTCCTTACTACTGCGCATGCGCGACCGGGCGGGGCTTCCTCACCATGGCAACCGCCCCCGGGCGGATTGACAGGAGGACGAGCCAATCACAACGCGACCGCCGCGCTCCGATTGGTCGGATCGCCTGCCGCGCTCCGATTGGCCGGACTGGGACGCTAATGGCGGTTGCCATGGTGAGGAAGCCCCCTCCTCGTCGCGCATGCGCAGTAGTGAGGGCGGCGCCTTGCTCGCTACTGCCCCCTCGTGGACAAAAAGCGGTACTGCAGGTACGCAGGTACAGGGCGGGGGGGGGGGGGGGCGCGCATGCCCAGTAGAAAGGGGGGCGCTGCGCTCGCCGCCGCTGCCGCCCGTGCCAGCAGAAACCGGCGGTGCGGCTCGGGGAGCGGGGGGAGGCGGGACCGGGGAAGGTTCCCTTTTCCCCAAATTGGGGAAAATGTTATTCATGTTCGGGGTTCAATTTGGGGGTTCAATTTACGGTTCTGCAGCGTCAGCCCCCGCATGGGCGCCGTCCCCGGCGGCGGGGAAGGGCAAGAAAAACCCTAACAAAACCCTGAAGTCTTTTCCGTTGCGGAAAAGCACCGAAAAAAACCCCAAATTGAATAATTTTCCCCAATTTGGGGAAAATGGAACCTCCCAGGGCTCCGCCTTCCCCCCCCGCATCCGCCGAGCTGCAGCGCCGGTTTCTGCTGGCACGGGCGGCAGCGGCGAGCGCAGCGCCTCCCCCCCCCCGTCCACTGCGCATGCGGCCGGACCCCCCTACCCCCGTACCTGCAGTACCGCTTTTTGTCCACAAGCGGCGGCAGCAGCGAGGGCGGCGCCACTCTTTCCACTGCGCATGCGCGCCCCCCACCTGCAGTACCGATTTTTGTCCACAAGGCGGCAGTAGCGAGCACGGCGCCGCCCTTACTACTGCGCATGCGCGACCAGGCGGGGCTTCCTCACCATGGCAACCGCCCCCGGGCGGATTGACAGGAGGACGAGCCAATCACAACGCGACCGCCGCGCTCCGATTGGTCGGATCGCCTGCCGCGCTCCGATTGGCCGGAGGGGGACGTCAATGGCGGTTGCCATGGTGAGGACGCCCCGCCCGGTGGCGCATGCGCAGTAGTGAGGGCGGCGCCGTCCTTACTACTGCGCATGCGCGACCGGGCGGGGCTTCCTCACCATGGCAACCGCCCCCGGGCGGATTGACAGGAGGACGAGCCAATCACAACGCGACCGCCCCGCTCCGATTGGTCGGATCGCCTGCCGCGCTCCGATTGGCCGGACTGGGAGGCGCTGGAGATTGACGGCGCGACCGACCAATGGGACGGGGGCTCCTAGAGGACGGACGCCGCTTACGGCACCGCGACCAATGGGCGCGCGGTATGGGCGGGCCGAGCCGCTCCGGAACCGGAGGGGGCCGGGGGAAAACGGCGGCCAGCCCAGAAATCGCTGCGGACCGGTCCGCAGCGGGCGGAAAGCACCGGGCAGCGCCCACGCCCACGCCCCCTTCCTTGTCCCCCTCTGAGACCTCACCGGGGCCATGAGCGGTGACCGCTCTCAGCCCGCTTCCCTCCACCCAGGGACCGTGACCACTTACCGGCGGGCAGGCCTTCCCGCTCTCTGCCCTGTCCCCGCTCGCAGTCCGGGCAGCCGCAGCCGTCGCCTCGGCGCCAAAAACCTCCGGTGTTCGCCCCGCAACCAGCCCCAGGGACGCCGCGGCGCTCTGCGCGTGGCCCCGGGGGCCGTGGGGGCGACAGCAGCCAGTCCGCCGGCGTCCAGGAAGGCAGGCGGGGGTGCCGCCTTATCCACCACAGAGACATCGGGGAGCTTTGCGTCCCTGCAGGAAAACGGGGCTGGGTTTTTTTCCTCCTGTCCCGCTGCACCGATCCAGCTCCCCAGGGCGGGAGGGGAAACGGGGGAAGGGGCTGCTTTTCATAGAATCATAGAATCGTCTAGGTTGCAAGAGACCCTTGGCATCATCGAGTCCAACCATCTACCCTACTCTACAAAGTTCTCCCCTACACCATATCCCCCAACACCACATCTCAACGGTTCTTAAACACATCCAGGGATGGTGACTCGACCACCTCCCTGGGTAGCCTGTTCCAATGCCCGACCACTCCCTCTGTGAAACATTCTTTCCTAATGTCCAGTCTAAACCTACCCTGTTGGAGCTTGAAGCCGTTCCCTCTCGTTCTGTCATTACCTACCTGTGCCAAGAGACCAGCACCGACCTCTCTACAGTGTCCTTTCAAGTAGTTTTAGAGAGTGACGAGGTCTCCCCTCAGCCCCCTCTTCCTCATACTAAACAGTCCCAGCTCCTTCAACCGCTCTTCATAGGATTTGTTTTCCAGGCCCTTCACCAGCTTCGTTGCCCTCCTCTGCACTCGCTCCAGCACCTCGACATCTCTCTTGGATTGAGGTGCCCAAAACCGGACGCCAATACTCCAGGTGCGGCCTCACCAGTGCCGAGTACAGGGGCACAATCGCCTCCCTACTTCTGCTGCTCACGCTGTTTCTAACACAAGCCAGGATGCCGTTGGCTTTCGTGGCCACCTGGGCACACTGCCGGCTCACGTTCAGCCGCTTGTCCATTAGAACCCCCAGGTCTCTTTCTTCCAGGTGGTTTTCCAGCCACATTTCCCCAAGCCTGTAGCGCTGCTCGGGGTTATTGTGGCCCACGCGCAGAACCTGGCACTTGCCCTTGTTGAAACTCATACCACTGATGTTGGCCCAACGATCCAATCTACCTAAGTCTCTCTGTAGAGCTTCCCTATCCTCCTGGGAACCAACACTCCTGCTTAAAGCGCTTTTGAAAGCGCTTGGACGCCGGCAAGAGAGAGCAGAGGGGAGGGCCAGTTTGGAAATCCCTTCTAGCGATAGGCTCTCTTTGCAGTCTGGAACCATCTACAGCACAGGCGTTTACGCCTCCGCACTGACCGACCCGTGGGTAAGACTTAGGGAAAACGGATGCTCTTGATACACTTCGACAGAACGTCTGCTAAGAGTCACATCTGTTTAGACTTACAGATTAACACGCACGATAGATAGACAACATCCAATTGGACTAGCGACCTGTCCAGACATCCGCTTTGACGCTTCAATCTCTCTTTATAAATAAATCTTTTAAAAAAAATCTTTCCGTCGTCTAAACTCCCATTAAATAATACAGAATCCTTAGAGATACGGGTTGGTATTTTGAACTCCTTTTATATACGTAAGGGAATATTATTTTTCAACACACAGAAAAATGAGAGATTGTTCTCTACTCCAATGCCTCACCCCCGCATATACAGCTTTTAACATTTTTTAAACACCACCGCCCAAAACCCCAACCACCTGCCCCGCACCAAGTTTTCAGGCGTTTGGGGGCCGTGACCCACCCTCTTGTGGGGGGAACCCCACTTAACCCCCACTCACCTGCTCCTCCGCCGCACCGTCGCTCCCCCGCTGACATCCGGCTGCCCCAAATGACATCATCACACCACCACCCCCACCCCCCCCCCCACCGGTTTTTTTAATTCGCCCCAAAAAATGCACCGAACGACCAGACCCAGGGCTGGCCCCTTCCCCTCAGGCGGCTCCACCACCGGCTGCAAACCCGGGCCGGGGCATCTGTCGAGCAGCACGAGACGCGGACAACGAGGCACCTGCAAAACAAACAGCAAACCCCAACCGGAGATCAGCATCATCAAACGAAAGAGCACCGAAGACAGTAGAGGAATTCCCTCCGGCCGAGGGACAGGACAGGAGCTGAGCTACAGGAGGATTGCGGGGAAACAGCTCCGCTCCAAAGACGGCACGGCCTGCCAAAGCCGGAGCCATCCCGACGCTTCAGGTCCCTATTCAGACTGACCCGTGCCACTTGCAACACCTTCTCAGCCTAACAGCGGAACAAACCCTCCGCCCGCTGGGGGGAAGCGCCTCCTCCCTTCCCTTTCCCTGCCGCTGGAAAGCTCTGCGCGCGTTTAGATACGGCCAAGAAAAATACTCACGCTAGAAAAGCCTCGGACTTTTTCTTCGGCGCTAATTCAACTGGCACAGCTCCGAACCCCCACCGTTGCGCTCTCCGTCTCCAGAACGCGCAGTTGTCATTTGACCGGGGGCTGCTTTCTCTCCTACCCAAGGAGGAGGGACATCTGGCCGGCGGCACTGCCCGAGAGAGATGCTACCGCACTGCCGGGGAAACGCGACGCTGAAAGCCAGGCAGAAATCAGGTTCTTCAGAGCGCTCCGCCTAAAGAAAAGGGGGGGGAAAAACAAAAAACAAAAAAACTAGAAAAAAAACCCAACCAAAAACCCAACCCGTTACCTTCAGTCGCCTCTCTTTTCAAAGATTTGGAACAAATACCTCGCCGCTTAGGGACGCCTAAGACGCTGTAGGCTACAGCCGGTGGACGGTTGCCGTTTAAAGCCTGCAAGTCAGTTTGCACGTTATACGACTTTAACCCTTTTTTTAAAGTCTCCTTTACGATAGAAAAAACCAGGAAGGTAAGAGATTCCCCAAACGGCTGTACTTTTGGCGGGGGGAAATCCAATCCCCGGTGCCGCGATCCACCAGGCTACCGAAAACGACCGGCGGACCGGCCAAGGCTTTTGGCTGTGCCGAACACGCAGAGGAACAGGGTTTGGCCGTGTCCCCGCTGTTACGGGGGACCCAGAGCCCAAAGGCCGGCCATGCCATCGGCCGTCGGAAGAGGTGCCGCGCTCGGGCCTTTGGAAGGACATCGTCTTTCTTTTTGTCCCTATTTAATAGAGCGCGCGACGTCTCCTCGCTGATGACTTCTGCTGCCCAGCGCATCGTCTCCGAGGATCCCCTCTCGTGGGAACTTCAGGAGAGGCAACCGCTTGGCACGAGAAACCGGTTCCCTTTCAGAAAGGGAAACCTCCTTCCGACTGACGTCCAAATGACACGCCGTAGGCTACGGACAACGGACGTTCCTGGAAGGCTCGACTCACCTAAGCCACCTCAGGACTCGCCGCCACCAGTGACGAGGCTGATGATGCTCCTTGGTTTGTGGCAAAGCCTGGAAAACAGGCAGAAGCGGCGCCGGTTCGTCCCGTTTTGTCCACGTCTCTTCGTTGACCGCCCCGGCTTTCAGCGCAGATGCCATGAAAGAGGAGTGACAAAGAAAAGGCGAGGTCAGGCAGCAGAAGAGCTCTGCAGGCTGCCACCTGCAGTCATCCGCGCACCCTGTTTTGGAAGCCACACGCCCGCCCGCCCGCCACCCCCCGCCCAAAACAAACAAACAAACAAACAAACAAACAAAGAGACAAGAACCCCGGCACCTGGCCTCTTTCTTGTCTTCAGGAGCTCATCCTGAAGCTCATCGCTTCTGTCTTGTCAGAGCAGGAAGCGCAGACCATCTGTATCCCGAGGACACCTGACCGGGATTAACACGTGTCCAGAGGTAGTCCCCATCTCTACGAGCGTGTCGCTTTGGTGCTTTTAATAATCCTAACTCGACGGTAGTCACTGGGACGGTCCTTTACGGTGGCTTCTTCAGACTTCTGGATCGCCAGTCCCAGTATTTCCATTTCATCCTACCAAAAAAAACCCCAAAGCACGTTACAGCTGCACATAACATTTTCTGCTTGTTCTTGTACGAGTATTTAAGGCGTAGGAGAAAGAGAAGATCTGAAAGGCAGAAGAGGCATTCAAAAACCGTGCAACTATGAAAAAGTAAAGCAGCTCTCTCGGAAAAGCACGAGAAACGGCCATAAAAGGTATACTTATGAAATACGCCAAGTAATATCGGGGCACCAAAATATACTATACAGGAAGGCTAGGTGGCTCATTTGACAGAAATTCGATGTAAATCTAATACAGTACCGAGAATTCTGTCTGTAAATGGATAATATCCGGCACCACTCAGCTCTAAAATTGCCGCTGCGCCTGCGGTGCTCCTAGATTCTATCTTCCTGCCTGTGAAAAATCCGACTTTAAAAGCATCTAGTACGAACCTTAAAGTTTTCATCACGGTTACAGCCATCTTTCACCTTAAAGCATGCTTTACATTTCTGCCAACTTGGAGTGTACACGTCTGGGTATACACGCTTATAATTCAGGACGATTTCCACAAATCGTTTCTGTGCAGAAAAACAGGCCTCGTTTCATTATGCAATCAAATTTGAAATTTTTTTTCTCGGGAGAAGTTTTGCCTTTTTAACTGTGAGAATTTTAACTAGGAATTCACACGCTACCCATGCCTCAAATTATGAGGAGACGCATCACAAAACGAACTCAAAACGAACATCCCGGATTCAGGAAAACTAATTGTGCCTCCCCCCTCTGTGGAACGTGTCCGTAGGACGGGAGCGGGCACCCGCTTTGCCACAGAAGCAGACGGATGCGGAATTGCTCCACGCGTGTCGGTTAACACACATTCGGCTAATGGCCCACCACTCCTTGTACGCAGAGGCTGACGACAGCCAGGTCGCCCGGTACGGGCTGAACACTTTGCAGGATTTGTTACAAACCTTTTTAGTGAAATAGATTTTGAAACCCCAGGAAACACACCCCTACCTCCGAGAATTGTAAGGCAATAAATATTTTGACAACTTACATTTCACGTCTATCCATGTATGTCCCATCACTGTCTGTGGTCATAAACTATCTAATATAGAATACTAAACGTTGCTACCATTTAAGAACCGAACGACAGCAACTGAACTGAACCGAAAGGAAGAGCTTTTCTTTGAAAATCGCAGTGCCACCTGAGAAGAAGCTGAAGACTGAAAATCGGGCGAGAGAATCACGCAAAAATATCAGCCTTGCTCTAAAAGCAAGACAGGAGAAAACCCACCAAAAAATAAAATGCAGTTTAATTGACCCAAAGGTCACCAAACAAAACAGGCAAAAAGCTTCACAATACACAGCGTTTGCACCGCTGTCGCTTTTCTGGCTTTTGCTGGGCCTAAGAGGTTGCTGTGACTTCCTCGAGCTGCCCTTCTGCGGTCACCAGATTGTTTCAGGGGAGACAGACGTCTCCCGGGGAGGCGCACGCAGAGAGCGCCGCTACGTCTCGGCTGTGACCCCTTGGTCACTGCGTTCCTGCGGTGCCCGTACCCGTGCTACCAACAGGACGTCACAAAAGGACACAAGAGCAGGGGGAATCGCTACAGGAGTCCTGAATGTTTCCACGGGCTTTTGAAAACCCCATTTTCTAAATTAAGTTACGCGAGGGAGTCTTTTTGAAAGTTACGAAGTTTCTGTGTGTCTGCTACTAAAAACATCCAACCGACCGACTCAAAAAACACCCAGAACACACTTTCCCCACGTTCCCCCGACACCGTAGCCTTTCATCTCGGGGGATTTCATTTCCTGCCTTGCGAATGGATGCAGGTTAGGGACACCATAAAACAGCTTCCCTAGGGTATCCGAACGGCTGTCAGCTGAAACAGAAAACAGAGGGATTAACCATGACAGGGACGTATATCTCAACCTTGGAGGGGAGGAAAGAAAACAAAGAATTTCCCAATTAGCGGAGGCGGGCCTCAGCCTCGAAGGAACACTTCGCAAGCAAATGGGAACATCCTGACTGATAACAGGAGAAGATAACCAGAGACTTTACGACCCCTGCCAGACCACGCAGAGGACGAGCGGAACATCCTGATCGATTACAGGAAGATAGCAAGAGACTTTTACGGCCTCTATCAGCAAAACAATCGAATCGGTTCAGTGATCGTGGAGCTTACTCCCTAAGACGCCCCCCCAAAGAAAAACACCAGGAGAAGATACGCACATGCCTGAAGGATGAGACTTATTATAATGAGGCTCTGGAAATAATTAACATAGTCACACCTATTGTTAGAACTAATTGTATTAGCCCATCCCATAGTTTGCATATGTATGATTTACCTTATAAATAACTACGGGTTTAGCCTAAGGGTGTGCAAGTTTGGAGGAGCGATCCCCCTTGCACCCGGCACCGCAATAAACATACCTGCTTTATAACTCTCTGCGAGTTGTAAGGTTTGTTTCCGCACGTCAATTTGGCGACCCAGATGGGACCCTCTCTGTCCGGCTGCGGGACCTGCTGAGGACGGGACTCCTCTGGGCGCCCCCGAGATTTCTCGGAGGGACTCCCTTACTCATCCAGATCACCGCGGGGACAGACAAGGACCATCTATTGTGGACCAGGTATGTTTAGAGTTTTCTTAGGGGGGGACCTGTAAGCCGTGAGGAGACGTCCTACGCGTGGTAAAGAGTCGGCGTACTCGCCCCGGGGTATGCTCAAGCTTGGGCTAATGGTTGGGTTGTGCTTGTGTGGGATCCCTTGGTTTTATGTTAGTGCGTGGAAGTGTAACCCTGCGATACTGTTGGTTATATGCTGTATCTGTCCTAGGGTATCACTACCGTGTTATTACTTGTTGTATTTGTCATAAGATACCACTTCCGTGTTATTGTCTAATATAAGGTGGAAATTATTGTATGAGTGAACTGAGTGATTGAGACGCGGCACTGCTGCGGAGCGAGTGCGGAGTTCTGATCCGCGGTTCCGTGTTCTCCGCGAGGAGAGCGGCCGGAGACGAACGAAGCGTATGACAGACTGTAAAGAAACATTGTGTGAACCTGATATTGAGAAGATTGAGTGGCAGTGTCTTGGACACTCGGATAACGTTTGTGATCCTATTTTTATCCTAAAGTGTTTTGCTTGTAATACGGAGGTTTGGGTAGATCAGGAAGACGATTTTTGGTGTTCACAGTGTGGAAGCTGGACTGAGTGGGAAAAGATCGAGCGGGCGGGAGAATTGAAACAAGTAATCTGTGGAGACATAGCCTACCCCTGGAGATAAAGGTAGCGACAGGGATATAGTTGTACTATTTCCCGGGAGAGAAAACAGGAATAACACCCAGGTGACACACGGAGATCAGGGTCACCTCTTAATCAAGGGGTAGAAAGAGCATAAAATGGGCAATAAACAAGGAGGCGGGATAATGAAAAAGAGTCCTCTAGGATGTATCTTAGCACACTGGAAGGAGATCGGAGGCCCACCAGGTGGCAGCGTGGACAAGAAAACCTTAATTAAATATTGCAATCAATGGTGGCCTCTTTACAAGTTAGATGATCAGGAGAAATGGCCCGTTAACGGGACCCTTAATTACAATACTATATTACAATTAATGCTATTCCTTAGAAGGGAAAGAAAGTGGGATCAAGTTACATATGCGGACATGTTTTTCACCCTTCGAAATCACCCAGAATACCAACGGGACTGCGGGCTATTACCTCCACAAGACCCTATGGTATTAGCCTTAGAGAAAGAAAAAAATGAAAGAAATGAAAGCAGACATAAAAAGATGTTGCTCAGCCTGCAGCATAGGGCAAGGGTGCACAAGGCCTGAAAAGATTCAGGGTTTTGAAGATCAACTAATTGAAGTATTAAGTTTGGCCCTGATAGGAACTCCCATTACTCCAGGAGTGCCTGAGGAGATTAAAGACCAAATTTATCTGGGGGTATGGGCCTCGGGAGAGCCGGGGAGAGCAAAAAAGTGCTTCCCCTATAGCGATAAAACCCAAACAAGGAGCACGACCAGTGAGAGTCAAACAGTATCCCCTCAGGGTAGAGGATAGGAAGGGGATCCGACAAACTATAGACCAGTTTATCGAGTATGGGCGGCTGAAAGAATGTGAATCAGAGTATAACACTCCAATATTACCTGTCAAAAAGCCGGATGGTAGCTATCGCATAGTACAGGATCTCAGGGCTATCAACAAAATTGTTGAGGATTTACATCGGGTAGTAGCAAATCCATACACTCTCCTAACTAAATTGGGACCTGAATTGGCATGGTTTACCGTCTTGGACCTAAAGGATGCCTTTTTCTGCCTGCCTCTGAGCCCAGAGAGCCAACTTTTGTTCGCATTCGAGTGGGAAAACCCAGAATCTGGAAGGAAAACACAGCTTACATGGACTGTGCTACCACAGGGCTTTAAAAATAGCCCAACACTTTTTGGAAATCAGCTAGCCAAAGACTTAGAACAGTGGAAACGCCCGCCTGGGACAGGAATGGTATTACAGTATGTGGACGATATGTTACTTGCCACTGACACCAGAGAAACATGCCTAGAATGGACTGTGAGCCTGCTAAATTTCCTTGGACTTAATGGCTATAAAGTTTCTCCACAGAAGGCGCAGATAGCCCAGCAGCAAGTGACCTATCTGGGATATGAAATAACCGCAGGCCAACGGACACTCGGGAAGGAGAGGAAAGAAGCCATCTGCCAGACACCTCGACCACAGACGCCTAAGGAACTTCGGACCTTTCTAGGGATGACAGGATGGTGTCGTCTCTGGATATATAACTACGGACTCTTGGTAAAGCCGCTATACGAGTTACTAAAATCTAACTCAAAGAATATTGTGTGGAATAAGGAAGCAGACAGAGCCTTCCATCAGTTAAAAAAGAGGTTAATGGAAGCGCCTGCCCTGGGGTTACCCGATACTACTAAACCTTTCTGGTTGTTTTCCTATGAAAAGCAAGAAATGGCCTTAGGAGTCCTGGCTCAGAATCTGGGACCCTATCGGAGGGCGGTGGCATACTTCTCTAAACAGCTCGACGGAGTAAGTAAAGGGTGGCCTAGCTGTCTCCGAGCAGTGGCAGCAGTGGTAATAAACATCCAAGAGGCCCGTAAGTTCACCCTAGGCCAGAAAATCACAGTTATGGTTTCACACACCGTCTCAGCAGTACTGGAAGTAAAAGGAGGGCATTGGCTTTCGCCTCAGAGGTTTCTCAAGTACCAGGCTATCCTGATAGAGCAAGATGATGTAGAAATAACAGTAACTAATATTGTCAATCCAGCCTCTTTCCTCAGCGGAACAGCAGGAGAATCAGTGACCCATGACTGCTTGGAAACAATTGAGGCGGTGTACTCCAGTCGACCAGATCTGAAAGAGGAACCATTGGAAGATGCAGAGGATTCCTGGTTCACCGACGGGAGCAGCTTCATTCAGCAAGGGATACGTAAAGCTGGCTATGCGGTAACCACCACAGAGAAGGTAATAGAGTCCAAAGCTCTGGCCCCAAATACATCAGCCCAAAAGGCTGAGATAATAGCACTAACCCGAGCGCTGGAACTAGCCAAAGGAAAATGGATAAATATCTGGACAGACTCTAAATATGCTTTCGGGGTGGTGCATGCTCACGGGGCAGTCTGGAGAGAAAGAGGACTCTTATCTACACAAGGGAAACACATCAAACATGCTGAAGAAATTCTTAAACTCTTAGATGCAGTATTACTGCCTACCAAAGTGACTATCATGCACTGCAAAGCTCACCAAAAAGGGAACACCGCTGTGGAACTGGGTAACGCACTGGCGGACCGAGAAGCCAAAAGGGCAGCAGAAATGGGTAATACAGAAATACAATCCTTGGTCCCAGATGGTAAAATACAAATTGACGACGAACCTAAATATTCTAGGGATGATCACAAATTGATCAAAGACTTAAATGGGAAAATCGAAGGGAAATGGGCCAAAACCCCACAGGGAAAAATAATAGTGCCTTTTTCGTTATTATGGGCAGTGGTCATGGCAGAACATAGAAAATCCCATTGGGGAACAGAGGCACTTTACAGATACCTGAGTAGGATAATATGTGCTCGGAATCTATATGCCACGGTCAAACAAGTCACTCAGCAGTGTGAGGTATGTCTACAGAACAACCCTAGGACAGGTCCCAGAGTCCAGTTCGGCCAAATAGGAAAGGGAAACTATCCGGGACAACAATGGCAAATTGATTTCTCAGAACTTACAAGAAAAGGGGGGTTTCGATACCTATTGGTACTAACCGATACCTTTTCAGGATGGCCAGAGGCATTTCCCTGCCGAACCAATAAAACAAGAGAAGTGGTTAAAGCATTGTTGCAAGAAATTATACCAAGATTTGGGGTTCCCGCAGTGATTTCCTCGGACCGAGGATCTCATTTCACTGCAAAGGTTGTTTCAAAAGTAAGCAGATTATTGGGTATAGATTGGCAACTTCATACCCCATACAACCCACGATCGAGTGGTCAGGTAGAAAAGATGAATCACTTGATCAAAACTCAGATTGTGAAACTAGGCCAGGAAGCTAACTTGACCTGGCCCCAGTCATTACCATTAGCCCTTCTCAGGATAAGAACAAAACCCAGAACCAAAGAAGGTTTGAGCCCCTTTGAAATACTCTATGGGAGACCATATAGTGTACAAGACGGGACATCCACAGAGTTGGGGAATGAAATATTGACAGATTACATGATAAATTTACAAAAGCAGCTCCGAGAGGTAGAAAAACTGGTTCTAGTGACAAGGGGAACAAGATTCCATAGCTTTGTAAGGTGGCTTATACCATCCTTAGGCATTAGTGAATTGGAGAAAGCAATTGTAAACATATCAGCTACTATAGCAGCGCTTGAGAAATCTACAATAGGTGCTATACAGGCACTTCAACAAGAAGTCCAGTCATTAGCAAATGTAGTTGGACAAAATAGAACGGCATTAGATTTACTAACTTGGAAAGAGGGAGGCTTATGCGCAGTGATTAATCAGAGCTGTTGCTCATATGTAAACAAAGCGGAAGGATAGAAAAAGACTTACAAAATCTCATAGCTAAAACTCAGATCTTGCATCAGACTGCGCAGGATGATACCACATTTGGGTTCTCAGACCTTTGGGAAAAGTTAACCTCATGGTTACCTAGTCTGGCATGGCTTAGACAACTGTTTATCCTTCTAGTAGCAGTGCTTATGTTAGGAATTTTAGTGTGTGTAATAGCTAGATGTTTTATGTGTTGCACCATGGGGGCAAGAGACGAATACATTCAATGGAAAAAGCATCAGCTCCGGGAACGAGTGGAATCAGGGATGTATTTTAGAAATCAGATGGAGAAGGAAAGTGTGTTATAGGCAATTGTAAAAGAATTTACAAATGAACAAAGAAAAGGGGGGATTGAAACAGAAAACAGAGGGATTAACCATGACAGGGACGTATATCTCAACCTTGGAGGGGAGGAAAGAAAACAAAGAATTTCCCAATTAGCGGAGGCGGGCCTCAGCCTCGAAGGAACACTTCGCAAGCAAATGGGAACATCCTGACTGATAACAGGAGAAGATAACCAGAGACTTTACGACCCCTGCCAGACCACGCAGAAGACAAGCGGAACATCCTGATCGATTACAGGAAGATAAGCAAGAGACTTTTACGGCCTCTATCAGCAAAACAATCGAATCGGTTCAGTGATCGTGGAACTTACTCCCTAAGACGCCCCCCCAAAGAAAAACACCAGGAGAAGATACGCACATGCCTGAAGGATGAGACTTATTATAATGAGGCTCCGGAAATAATTAACATAGTCACACCTATTGTTAGAACTAATTGTATTAGCCCATCCCATAGTTTGCATATGTATGATTTACCTTATAAATAACTACGGGTTTAGCCTAAGGGTGTGCAAGTTTGGAGGAGCGATCCCCCTTGCACCCGGCGCCACAATAAACATACCTGCTTTATAACTCTCTGCGAGTTGTAAGGTTTGTTTCCGCACGTCACAGCGTACCATTTAGATCCCTTGAGTACAAGCAATAGCGCGCGTTACCTCTCCGGTTTGATGCTCGCTGACAGGCCGAATCCTTTGTGGAACCTTAAGCTGTTGTTCCGGCTTCCCTATCTCTTGCTGGAAAAGGTCTCTCTCGTGCTCTCGGGTCAATTGCTCGCTCCTGAAAGTGACAAAACAGTGAGGATGCACCATTTCACGTAAAAACTGTCTAAATTAAGGATATTACAGCTTCTTGCTTCTTTTAACACGAGGCTGCTAACGGTACGTCAGTAGCATTATTACATGTCAGTACGAGCCGGCAACGCGCGCTGGCAGCCCAGAAAGCCAACCCCACCCTGGGCTGCATCAAGAGAAGCGTGGCCAGCGGGTCACGGGAGGCGATTCTACCCCCCTCTACTCTGCGCGCGCGAGACCCCACCTGGAGTACGGTGTCCAGCTTTGGAGTCCTCGACACGGGAAGGACGTGGACCTGTTGGAAGGGGCCCAGCGGACGGCCACGAAAACCATCGGAGGGACGGAGCACCTCCCCTGTGAAGAGAGACTGAGAGAGCTGGGGTTGTTCAGCCTGGAGAAGAGAAGGCTCCGGGGAGACCTCAGAGCAGCCTTCCAATATCTGAAGGGAGCCTACGGGAGAGCCGGAGAGGGACTCTCTGTCGGGAAAGGTAGCGACAGGACAAGGGGTAACGATTTTAAATCGGAAGAGGGGAGATTCAGACTAGATATTAGGAGGAAATTCTTTACCGTGAGGGTGGTGAGGCACTGGAACAGGTTGCCCGGGGAAGCTGTGGATGCCCCATCCCTGGAAGTGTTTAAGGCCAGGCTGGACGGGGCTTTGAGCAACCCGCTCTAGTGGAGGCGTCCCTGCCCAAGGCAGGGGGGCTGCAACACGATGATCTTGAAGGTCCCTTCCAATTCTAACCATTCTACGATTCTATGGTTTTTAAGGTGGCAGAACCTCTTGCGACTTCCATTAACAAAAACTACTCTCACCATTCGGGGCAACAAATCTCACATTTTTGAATAAAAACACGAGGACGGCACTGATACAGCCGGTATTATTTCACAAAAAGGACAGTTTTGTCTCTTCTGTTCAAAGCGCAGCATACAAATAGCAATAGGCCAGTATTTTATGGTCTCCTTTCCTCGCGTTCATCCTTCATATATGTAGCATAAATAGGAATTAAGAATAGAAATTAACTTTGTGTTCATACTGAGGAGGAGCCAATGGGAAAAAAGAAATTCTAAATTTTGCATTTCAGTGTTACTTTTGACCAGCTGCAGTTGTTATATCCCACTCTGATATTTGGGGAATACATCTTTATACTGGAAATAAGGCACAGCCGCTGGCATCCGGTGAAACGTCACCTTTAAATGCCACTTTGCTGAACAGACAAACCTGATCAGACGCATTGAAATAAACTAGCTCAAGTAGCTGATACACAGAGGAATGCTCTGTCTAGCAACAGAAGCTTTTGCAAAAATGGAGGAAGCCAGAATAAAGCTGCAACAGTTACAAGTTGCAGATTTGAAAACCTCACCTGCTGTTTGAGCACCCCGCAGCCCGCCCAGCCCCTGCTTTCCCCCGCAGCCCCCAACACCCTCCTGCCCACCCCCCCTGCAGAACCAGCCAAAACGGCTTCTGCTCTCCGCCCCCGAACCGCATCACTTACTGCCCCCTTCCGAGCCCCAAAACCCAGCCGCTGAGCCTCTGCTCGAGTCCCCAAAACGCCGGACTCCACCCCCGCCCCTCAGCCCAAAGCCACACGACTCCCTCTCCGGCTGAAGCCCCAACACCAGCCACGCGAGCCCGTTTGCCAGCCCCGGGAGCCGCGAGCACCTCCCCAGACGCCTCAGCCCGCCCCCCCGCAACGCCGTCTCCCCTCGGAGCCGCCTCGGGACCCCGGCCGCCTTCCCCGCGCCCCCCCGCTGGCCTCGACGCTGTCCAGCTGCCTCGCGACGCTGTCCAGCTGCCTCGCGACGCTGTCCAGCGGCGCCGCGACGCTGTCCGGCTGCCCGGTGCTTTCCGCCCGCGCCGGTCCGGTGCGGTGCGGTGCGGTCCGCGCCGCGCCGCGCCGCAGCCGCTTCTGCGCGCGCCGCCATTTTCCCCCGGCCCCCTCCGCTTCCGGAGCGGCTCGGCCCGCCCATGCGGCGCGCCCATTGGTCACGGCGCCGGAAGCGGCTTCCGTGCTCGGGGAGCCCGTCCCATTGGTCGGTCGCGCCGTCAATCTTCAGCGCCTCCCACCCCGGCCAATCGGAGCGCGGCAGGCGATCCGACCAATCGGAGCGCGGCGGTCGCGCTGTGATTGGCTCGTCCTCCTGTCAATCCGCCAGGGGGCGGTTGCCATGGTGAGGACGCCCCGCCCGGTGGCGCATGCGCAGTAGTGAGGGCGGCGCCGTCCTTACTACTGCGCATGCGCGACCGGGCGGGGCTTCCTCACCATGGCAACCGCCCCCGGGCGGATTGACAGGAGGACGAGCCAATCACAACGCGACCGCCGCGCTCCGATTGGTCGGATCGCCTGCCGCGCTCCGATTGGCCGGACTGGGACGCTAATGGCGGTTGCCATGGTGAGGAAGCCCCCTCCTCGTCGCGCATGCGCAGTAGTGAGGGCGGCGCCTTGCTCGCTACTGCCCCCTCGTGGACAAAAAGCGGTACTGCAGGTACGCAGGTACAGGGCGGGGGGGGGGGGGGGGCGCGCATGCCCAGTAGAAAGGGGGGCGCTGCGCTCGCCGCCGCTGCCGCCCGTGCCAGCAGAAACCGGCGGTGCGGCTCGGGGAGCGGGGGGAGGCGGGACCGGGGAAGGTTCCCTTTTCCCCAAATTGGGGAAAATGTTATTCATGTTCGGGGTTCAATTTGGGGGTTCAATTTACGGTTCTGCAGCGTCAGCCCCCGCATGGGCGCCGTCCCCGGCGGCGGGGAAGGGCAAGAAAAACCCTAACAAAACCCTGAAGTCTTTTCCGTTGCGGAAAAGCACCGAAAAAAACCCCAAATTGAATAATTTTCCCCAATTTGGGGAAAATGGAACCTCCCAGGGCTCCGCCTTCCCCCCCCGCATCCGCCGAGCTGCAGCGCCGGTTTCTGCTGGCACGGGCGGCAGCGGCGAGCGCAGCGCCTCCCCCCCCCCGTCCACTGCGCATGCGGCCGGACCCCCCTACCCCCGTACCTGCAGTACCGCTTTTTGTCCACAAGCGGCGGCAGCAGCGAGGGCGGCGCCACTCTTTCCACTGCGCATGCGCGCCCCCCACCTGCAGTACCGATTTTTGTCCACAAGGCGGCAGTAGCGAGCACGGCGCCGCCCTTACTACTGCGCATGCGCGACCAGGCGGGGCTTCCTCACCATGGCAACCGCCCCCGGGCGGATTGACAGGAGGACGAGCCAATCACAACGCGACCGCCGCGCTCCGATTGGTCGGATCGCCTGCCGCGCTCCGATTGGCCGGAGGGGGACGTCAATGGCGGTTGCCATGGTGAGGACGCCCCGCCCGGTGGCGCATGCGCAGTAGTGAGGGCGGCGCCGTCCTTACTACTGCGCATGCGCGACCGGGCGGGGCTTCCTCACCATGGCAACCGCCCCCGGGCGGATTGACAGGAGGACGAGCCAATCACAACGCGACCGCCCCGCTCCGATTGGTCGGATCGCCTGCCGCGCTCCGATTGGCCGGACTGGGAGGCGCTGGAGATTGACGGCGCGACCGACCAATGGGACGGGGGCTCCTAGAGGACGGACGCCGCTTACGGCACCGCGACCAATGGGCGCGCGGTATGGGCGGGCCGAGCCGCTCCGGAACCGGAGGGGGCCGGGGGAAAACGGCGGCCAGCCCAGAAATCGCTGCGGACCGGTCCGCAGCGGGCGGAAAGCACCGGGCAGCGCCCACGCCCACGCCCCCTTCCTTGTCCCCCTCTGAGACCTCACCGGGGCCATGAGCGGTGACCGCTCTCAGCCCGCTTCCCTCCACCCAGGGACCGTGACCACTTACCGGCGGGCAGGCCTTCCCGCTCTCTGCCCTGTCCCCGCTCGCAGTCCGGGCAGCCGCAGCCGTCGCCTCGGCGCCAAAAACCTCCGGTGTTCGCCCCGCAACCAGCCCCAGGGACGCCGCGGCGCTCTGCGCGTGGCCCCGGGGGCCGTGGGGGCGACAGCAGCCAGTCCGCCGGCGTCCAGGAAGGCAGGCGGGGGTGCCGCCTTATCCACCACAGAGACATCGGGGAGCTTTGCGTCCCTGCAGGAAAACGGGGCTGGGTTTTTTTCCTCCTGTCCCGCTGCACCGATCCAGCTCCCCAGGGCGGGAGGGGAAACGGGGGAAGGGGCTGCTTTTCATAGAATCATAGAATCGTCTAGGTTGCAAGAGACCCTTGGCATCATCGAGTCCAACCATCTACCCTACTCTACAAAGTTCTCCCCTACACCATATCCCCCAACACCACATCTCAACGGTTCTTAAACACATCCAGGGATGGTGACTCGACCACCTCCCTGGGTAGCCTGTTCCAATGCCCGACCACTCCCTCTGTGAAACATTCTTTCCTAATGTCCAGTCTAAACCTACCCTGTTGGAGCTTGAAGCCGTTCCCTCTCGTTCTGTCATTACCTACCTGTGCCAAGAGACCAGCACCGACCTCTCTACAGTGTCCTTTCAAGTAGTTTTAGAGAGTGACGAGGTCTCCCCTCAGCCCCCTCTTCCTCATACTAAACAGTCCCAGCTCCTTCAACCGCTCTTCATAGGATTTGTTTTCCAGGCCCTTCACCAGCTTCGTTGCCCTCCTCTGCACTCGCTCCAGCACCTCGACATCTCTCTTGGATTGAGGTGCCCAAAACCGGACGCAATACTCCAGGTGCGGCCTCACCAGTGCCGAGTACAGGGGCACAATCGCCTCCCTACTTCTGCTGCTCACGCTGTTTCTAACACAAGCCAGGATGCCGTTGGCTTTCGTGGCCACCTGGGCACACTGCCGGCTCACGTTCAGCCGCTTGTCCATTAGAACCCCCAGGTCTCTTTCTTCCAGGTGGTTTTCCAGCCACATTTCCCCAAGCCTGTAGCGCTGCTCGGGGTTATTGTGGCCCACGCGCAGAACCTGGCACTTGCCCTTGTTGAAACTCATACCACTGATGTTGGCCCAACGATCCAATCTACCTAAGTCTCTCTGTAGAGCTTCCCTATCCTCCTGGGAACCAACACTCCTGCTTAAAGCGCTTTTGAAAGCGCTTGGACGCCGGCAAGAGAGAGCAGAGGGGAGGGCCAGTTTGGAAATCCCTTCTAGCGATAGGCTCTCTTTGCAGTCTGGAACCATCTACAGCACAGGCGTTTACGCCTCCGCACTGACCGACCCGTGGGTAAGACTTAGGGAAAACGGATGCTCTTGATACACTTCGACAGAACGTCTGCTAAGAGTCACATCTGTTTAGACTTACAGATTAACACGCACGATAGATAGACAACATCCAATTGGACTAGCGACCTGTCCAGACATCCGCTTTGACGCTTCAATCTCTCTTTATAAATAAATCTTTTAAAAAAAATCTTTCCGTCGTCTAAACTCCCATTAAATAATACAGAATCCTTAGAGATACGGGTTGGTATTTTGAACTCCTTTTATATACGTAAGGGAATATTATTTTTCAACACACAGAAAAATGAGAGATTGTTCTCTACTCCAATGCCTCACCCCCGCATATACAGCTTTTAACATTTTTTAAACACC